>NW_028234192.1:0-191877 GCF_037954235.1 Aulostomus chinensis
CAAGTTTCAACCTGAAAGCATAGAAAGATGCATAAACTTGAAGTTACAGCTTGATTTCAGTGAGTTTTCATCAAAATACAGGAGTTCTGCATGAAGTGTTCATTTTGGCCTTCTCTCGCTGAGAAAACACTATTTGTGACCTGTGATACAAAAATGCCATAACTTTTGTTCAAAGTGAGTTTTCAGTCAAGTTTCAACCTGAAAGCATAGAAAGATGTATAAACTTGAAGTTACAACTTGATTTCAGTGAGTTTTCATCAAAATACAGGAGTTCTGCATGAAGTGTTCATTTTGGCCTTCTCTCGCTGAGAAAACACTATTTGTGAACTGTGATACAAAAATGCCATAACTTTTGTTCAAAGTGAGTTTTCAGTCAAGTTTCAACCTGAAAGCATAGAAAGATGCATAAACTTGAAGTTACAGCTTGATTTCAGTGAGTTTTCATCAAAATACAGGAGTTCTGCATGAAGTGTTCATTTTGGCCTTCTCTCGCTGAGAAAACACTATTTGTGACCTGTGATACAAAAATGCCATAACTTTTGTTCAAAGTGAGTTTTCAGTCAAGTTTCAACCTGAAAGCATAGAAAGATGCATAAACTTGAAGTTACAGCTTGATTTCAGTGAGTTTTCATCAAAATACAGGAGTTCTGCATGAAGTGTTCATTTTGGCCTTCTCTCGCTGAGAAAACACTATTTGTGACCTGTGATACAAAAATGCCATAACTTTTGTTCAAAGTGAGTTTTCAGTCAAGTTTCAACCTGAAAGCATAGAAAGATGCATAAACTTGAAGTTACAGCTTGATTTCAGTGAGTTTTCATCAAAATACAGGAGTTCTGCATGAAGTGTTCATTTTGGCCTTCTCTCGCTGAGAAAACACTATTTGTGACCTGTGATACAAAAATGCCATAACTTTTGTTCAAAGTGAGTTTTCAGTCAAGTTTCAACCTGAAAGCATAGAAAGATGCATAAACTTGAAGTTACAGCTTGATTTCAGTGAGTTTTCATCAAAATACAGGAGTTCTGCATGAAGTGTCCATTTTGGTCTTCTCTCGCTGAGAAAACACTATTTGTGACCTGTGATACAAAAATGCCATAACTTTTGTTCAAAGTGAGTTTTCAGTCAAGTTTCAACCTGAAAGCATAGAAAGATGCATAAACTTGAAGTTACAGCTTGATTTCAGTGAGTTTTCATCAAAATACAGGAGTTCTGCATGAAGTGTTCATTTTGGCCTTCTCTCGCTGAGAAAACGCTATTTGTGACCTGCGACACAGAACAGCCATAACTTTTGTTCAAAGTGAGTTTTCTGTCAAGTTTCAACCTGAAAGCATAGAAAGATGCATAAACTTGAAGTTACAGCTTGATTTCAGTGAGTTTTCATCAAAATACAGGAGTTCTGCATGAAGTGTTCATTTTGGCCTTCTCTCGCTGAGAAAACACTATTTGTGACCTGTGATACAAAAATGCCATAGCTTTTGTTCAAAGTGAGTTTTCAGTCAAGTTTCAACCTGAAAGCATAGAAAGATGCATAAACTTGAAGTTACAGCTTGATTTCAGTGAGTTTTCATCAAAATACAGGAGTTCTGCATGAAGTGTTCATTTTGGCCTTCTCTCGCTGAGAAAACACTATTTGTGACCTGTGATACAAAAATGCCATAACTTTTGTTCAAAGTGAGTTTTCAGTCAAGTTTCAACCTGAAAGCATAGAAAGATGCATAAACTTGAAGTTACAGCTTGATTTCAGTGAGTTTTCATCAAAATACAGGAGTTCTGCATGAAGTGTTCATTTTGGCCTTCTCTCGCTGAGAAAACACTATTTGTGACCTGTGATACAAAAATGCCATAACTTTTGTTCAAAGTGAGTTTTCAGTCAAGTTTCAACCTGAAAGCATAGAAAGATGCATAAACTTGAAGTTACAGCTTGATTTCAGTGAGTTTTCATCAAAATACAGGAGTTCTGCATGAAGTGTTCATTTTGGCCTTCTCTCGCTGAGAAAACACTATTTGTGACCTGTGATACAAAAATGCCATAACTTTTGTTCAAAGTGAGTTTTCAGTCAAGTTTCAACCTGAAAGCATAGAAAGATGCATAAACTTGAAGTTACAGCTTGATTTCAGTGAGTTTTCATCAAAATACAGGAGTTCTGCATGAAGTGTTCATTTTGGCCTTCTCTCGCTGAGAAAACGCTATTTGTGACCTGCGACACAGAACAGCCATAACTTTTGTTCAAAGTGAGTTTTCTGTCAAGTTTCAACCTGAAAGCATAGAAAGATGCATAAACTTGAAGTTACAGCTTGATTTCAGTGAGTTTTCATCAAAATACAGGAGTTCTGCATGAAGTGTTCATTTTGGCCTTCTCTCGCTGAGAAAACGCTATTTGTGACCTGCGACACAGAACAGCCATAACTTTTGTTCAAAGTGAGTTTTCAGTCAAGTTTCAACCTGAAAGCATAGAAAGATGCATAAACTTGAAGTTACAGCTTGATTTCAGTGAGTTTTCATCAAAATACAGGAGTTCTGCATGAAGTGTTCATTTTGGCCTTCTCTCGCTGAGAAAACACTATTTGTGACCTGTGATACAAAAATGCCATAACTTTTGTTCAAAGTGAGTTTTAAATCAAGTTTCAACCTGAAAGCATAGAAAGATGCATAAACTTGAAGTTACAGCTTGATTTCAGTGAGTTTTCATCAAAATACAGGAGTTCTGCATGAAGTGTTCATTTTGGCCTTCTCTCGCTGAGAAAACACTATTTGTGACCTGTGATACAAAAATGCCATAACCTTTGTTCAAAGTGAGTTTTCAGTCAAGTTTCAACCTGAAAGCATAGAAAGATGCATAAACTTGAAGTTACAGCTTGATTTCAGTGAGTTTTCATCAAAATACAGGAGTTCTGCATGAAGTGTTCATTTTGGCCTTCTCTCGCTGAGAAAACGCTATTTGTGACCTGTGATACAAAAATGACATAACTTTCGTTCAAAGTGAGTTTTCAGTCAAGTTTCAACCTGAAAGCATAGAAAGATGCATGAACTTGAAGTTACAGCTTGATTTCAGTGAGTTTTCATCAAAATACAGGAGTTCTGCATGAAGTGTTCATTTTGGCCTTCTCTCGCTGAGAAAACACTATTTGTGACCTGTGATACAAAAATGCCATAACTTTTGTTCAAAGTGAGTTTTCTGTCAAGTTTCAACCTGAAAGCATAGAAAGATGCATAAACTTGAAGTTACAGCTTGATTTCAGTGAGTTTTCATCAAAATACAGGAGTTCTGCATGAAGTGTTCATTTTGGCCTTCTCTCGCTGAGAAAACACTATTTGTGACCTGTGATACAAAAATGCCATAACTTTTGTTCCAAGTGAGTTTTCAGTCAAGTTTCAACCTGAAAGCATAGAAAGATGCATAAACTTGAAGTTACAGCTTGATTTCAGTGAGTTTTCATCAAAATACAGGAGTTCTGCATGAAGTGTTCATTTTGGCCTTCTCTCGCTGAGAAAACACTATTTGTGACCTGTGATACAAAAATGCCATAACTTTTGTTCAAAGTGAGTTTTCAGTCAAGTTTCAACCTGAAAGCATAGAAAGATGCATAAACTTGAAGTTACAGCTTGATTTCAGTGAGTTTTCATCAAAATACAGGAGTTCTGCATGAAGTGTTCATTTTGGCCTTCTCTCGCTGAGAAAACGCTATTTGTGACCTGTGATACAAAAATGCCATAACTTTTGTTCAAAGTGAGTTTTCAGTCAAGTTTCAACCTGAAAGCATAGAAAGATGCATAAACTTGAAGTTACAGCTTGATTTCAGTGAGTTTTCATCAAAATACAGGAGTTCTGCATGAAGTGTTCATTTTGGCCTTCTCTCGCTGAGAAAACACTATTTGTGACCTGTGATACAAAAATGCCATAACTTTTGTTCAAAGTGAGTTTTCAGTCAAGTTTCAACCTGAAAGCATAGAAAGATGCATAAACTTGAAGTTACAGCTTGATTTCAGTGAGTTTTCATCAAAATACAGGAGTTCTGCATGAAGTGTTCATTTTGGCCTTCTCTCGCTGAGAAAACGCTATTTGTGACCTGTGATACAAAAATGCCATAACTTTTGTTCAAAGTGAGTTTTCAGTCAAGTTTCAACCTGAAAGCATAGAAAGATGCATAAACTTGAAGTTACAGCTTGATTTCAGTGAGTTTTCATCAAAATACAGGAGTTCTGCATGAAGTGTTCATTTTGGCCTTCTCTAGCTGAGAAAACACTATTTGTGACCTGTGATACAAAAATGCCATAACTTTTGTTCAAAGTGAGTTTTCAGTCAAGTTTCAACCTGAAAGCATAGAAAGATGCATAAACTTGAAGTTACAGCTTGATTTCAGTGAGTTTTCATCAAAATACAGGAGTTCTGCATGAAGTGTTCATTTTGGCCTTCTCTCGCTGAGAAAACACTATTTGTGACCTGTGATACAAAAATGACATAACTTTTGTTCAAAGTGAGTTTTCAGTCAAGTTTCAACCTTAAAGCATAGAAAGATGCATAAACTTGAAGTTACAGCTTGATTTCAGTGAGTTTTCATCAAAATACAGGAGTTCTGCATGAAGTGTTCATTTTGGCCTTCTCTCGCTGAGAAAACACTATTTGTGACCTGTGATACAAAACAGCCATAACTTTTGTTCAAAGTGAGTTTTCAGTCAAGTTTCAACCTGAAAGCATAGAAAGATGCATAACTTTGATGTTACAGTTTGATTTCAGTGAGTTTTCATCAAAATACAGGAGTTCTGCATGAAGTGTTCATTTTGGCCTTCTCTCGCTGAGAAAACACTATTTGTGACCTGCGTCACAAAACAGCCATAACTTTTCTTCAAAGTGAGTTTTCAGTCAAGTTTCAACCTGAAAGCATAGAAAGATGCATAAACTTGAAGTTACAGGTGGATTTCAGTGAGTTTTCATCAAAATACAGGAGTTCTGCATGAAGTGTTCATTTTGGCCTTCTCTCGCTGAGAAAACACTATTTGTGACCTGTGATACAAAAATGCCATAACTTTTGTTCAAAGTGAGTTTTCAGTCAAGTTTAAACCTGAAAGCATAGAAAGATGCATAAACTTGAAGTTACAGGTGGATTTCAGTGAGTTTTACTCAAAATACAGGAGTTATGCATGAAGTGTTCATTTTGGCCTTCTCTCGTTGAGAAAACACTATTTGTGACCTGTGATACAAAAATGCCATAACTTTTGTTCAAAGTGAGTTTTCAGTCAAGTTTCAACCTGAAAGCATAGAAAGATGCATAAACTTGAAGTTACAGTTGGATTTCAGTGAGATTTCCTCAAAATACAGGAGTTCTGCATGAAGTGTTCATTTTGGCCTTCTCTCGCTGAGAAAACGCTATTTGTGACCTGTGAAACAAAACAGCCATAACTTTTGTTCAAAGTGAGTTTTCAGTCAAGTTTCAACCTGAAAGCATAGAAAGATGCATAACATTGAAGTGACAGCTTCATTTCAGTGAGTTTTCATCAAAATACAGGAGTTCTGCATGAAGTGTTCATTTTGGCCTTCTCTCGCTGAGAAAACACTATTTGTGACCTGTGATACAAAAATGCCATAACTTTTTTTAAAAGTGAGTTTTCAGTCAAGTTTCAATCTGAAAGCATAGAAAGATGCATAAACTTGAAGTTACAGGTGGATTTCAGTAAGTTTTCATCAAAATACAGGAGTTCTGCATGAAGTGTTATTTTTGGCCTTCTCTCGCTGAGAAAACGCTATTTGTGACCTGTGACACAAAACAGCCATAACTTTTGTTCATAGTGAGTTTTCAGTAAAGTTTCAACCTGAAAGCATAGAAAGATGACTAAACTTTAAGTTAGAGGTGGATTTCAGTCAGTTTTCCTCAAAATACAGGAGTTCTGCATGAAGTGTTCATATTGGCCTTCTCTCGCTGAGAAAACACTATTTGTGACCTGCGTCACAAAACAGCCATAACTTTTGTTCAAAGTGAGTTTTCAGTCAAGTTTCAACCTGAAAGCATAGAAGGATGCATAACTTTGATGTTACAGCTTGATTTCAGTGAGTTTTCATCAAAATACAGGAGTTCTGCATGAAGTGTTCATTTTGGCCTTCTCTCGCTGAGAAAACACTATTTGTGACCTGCGTCACAAAACAGCCATAACTTTTGTTGAAAGTGAGTTTTCGGTCAAGTTTCAACCTGAAAGCATAGAAAGATGCATAAACTTGAAGTTACATGTGGATTTCAGTGAGTTTTCATCAAAATACAGGAGTTCTGCATGAAGTGTTCATTTTGGCCTTCTCTCGCTGAGAAAACACTATTTGTGACCTGCGTCACAAAATAGCCATAACTTTTGTTCAAAGTGAGTTTTCAGTCAAGTTTCAACCTGAAAGCATAGAAAGATGCATAACGTTGAAGTTACAGCTTGATTTCAGTGAGTTTTCATCAAAATACAGGAGTTATGCATGAAGTGTTCATTTTGGCCTTCTCTCGTTGAGAAAACACTATTTGTGACCTGTGATACAAAATTGCCATAACTTTTCTTCAAAGTGAGTTTTCAGTCAAGTTTCAACCTGAAAGCATAGAAAGATGCATAAACTTGAAGTTACAGGTGGATTTCAGTGAGTTTTCATCAAAATACAGGAGTTCTGCATGAAGTGTTCATTTTGGCCTTCTCTCGCTGAGAAAACACTATTTGTGACCTGTGATACAAAAATGCCATAACTTTTGTTCAAAGTGAGTTTTCAGTCAAGTTTCAACCTGAAAGCATAGAAAGATGCCTAAACTTGAAGTTACAGGTGGATTTCAGTGAGTTTTCATCAAAATATAGGAGTTCTGCATGAAGTGTTCATTTTGGCCTTCTCTCGCTGAGAAAACGCTATTTGTGACCTGTGACACAAAACAGCCATAACTTTTGTTCATAGTGAGTTTTCAGTAAAGTTTCAACCTGAAATCATAGAAAGATGCATAAACTTTAAGTTAGAGGTGGAATTCAGTCAGTTTTCCTCAAAATACAGGAGTTCTGCATGAAGTGTTCATATTGGCCTTCTCTCGCTGAGAAAACACTATTTGTGACCTGCGTCACAAAAATGCCATAACTTTTGTTCAAAGTGAGTTTTCAGTCAAGTTTCAACCTGAAAGCATAGAAAGATGCATAACTTTGATGTTACAGCTTGATTTCAGTGAGTTTTCATCAAAATACAGGAGTTATGCATGAAGTGTTCATTTTGGCCTTCTCTCGCTGAGAAAACACTATTTGTGACCTGTGATACAAAAGTGCCATAACTTTTCTTCAAAGTGAGTTTTCAGTCAAGTTTCAATCTGAAAGCATAGAAAGATGCATAAACTTGAAGTTACAGGTGGATTTCAGTGAGTTTTCATCAAAATACAGGAGTTCTGCATGAAGTGTTCATTTTGGCCTTCTCTCGCTGAGAAAACGCTATTTGTGACCTGTGACACAAAAATGCCATAACTTTTGTTCAAAGTGAGTTTTCAGTAAAGTTTCAACCTGAAAGCATAGAAAGATGCATAAACTTTAAGTTAGAGGTGGATTTCAGTCAGTTTTCCTCAAAATACAGGAGTTCTGCATGAAGTGTTCATTTTGGCCTTCTCTCGCTGAGAAAACGCTATTTGTGACCTGCGTCACAAAACAGCCATAACTTTATTTCAAAGTGAGTTTTCAGTCAAGTTTCAACCTGAAAGCATAGAAAGATGCATAACTTTGATGTTACAGCTTGATTTCAGTGAGTTTTCATCAAAATACAGGAGTTATGCATGAAGTGTTCATTTTGGCCTTCTCTCGCTGAGAAAACACTATTTGTGACCTGTGATACAAAAATGCCATAACTTTTGTTCAAAGTGAGTTTTCAGTCAAGTTTCAACCTGAAAGCATAGAAAGATGCATAAACTTGAAGTTAGAGGTGGATTTCAGTGAGTTTTACTCAAAATACAGGAGTTCTGCATGAAGTGTTCATTTTGGCCTTCTCTCGCTGAGAAAACACTATTTGTGACCTGTGATACAAAAATGCCATAACTTTTTTTAAAAGTGAGTTTTCAGTCAAGTTTCAAACTGAAAGCATAGAAAGATGCATAAACTTGAAGTTACAGGTGGATTTCAGTGAGTTTTCATCAAAATACAGGAGTTCTGCATGAAGTGTTCATTCTGGCCTTCTCTCGCTGAGAAAACGCTATTTGTGACCTGTGAGACAAAACAGCCATAACTTTTGTTCAAAGTGAGTTTTCAGTAAAGTTTCAACCTGAAAGCATAGAAAGATGCATAAACTTGAAGTTACAGGTGGATTTCAGTGAGTTTTACTCAAAATACAGGAGTTCTGCATGAAGTGTTCATTTTGGCCTTCTCTCGCTGAGAAAACACTATTTGTGACCTGTGATACAAAAATGCCATAACTTTTGTTCAAAGTGAGTTTTCAGTCAAGTTTCAACCTGAAAGCATAGAAAGATGCATAAACTTTAAGTTACAGGTGGATTTCAGTGAGTTTTACTCAAAATACAGGAGTTATGCATGAAGTGTTCATTTTGGCCTTCTCTCGTTGAGAAAACACTATTTTTGAACTGTGATACAAAAGTGCCATAACTTTTCTTCAAAGTGAGTTTTCAGTCAAGTTTCAACCTGAAAGCATAGAAAGATGCATAAACTTGAAGTTACAGGTGGATTTCAGTGAGTTTTCATCAAAATACAGGAGTTCTGCATGAAGTGTTCATTTTGGCCTTCTCTCGCTGAGAAAACACTATTTGTGACCTGTGATACAAAAATGCCATAACTTTTGTTCAAAGTGAGTTTTCAGTCAAGTTTCAACCTGAAAGCATAGAAAGATGCATAAACTTGAAGTTACAGGTGGATTTCAGTGAGTTTTACTCAAAATACAGGAGTTATGCATGAAGTGTTCATTTTGGCCTTCTCTCGCTGAGAAAACACTATTTGTGACCTGTGATACAAAAATGCCATAACTTTTGTTCAAAGTGAGTTTTCAGTCAAGTTTCAACCTGAAAGCATAGAAAGATGCATAAACTTGAAGTTACAGTTGGATTTCAGTGAGATTTCCTCAAAATACAGGAGTTCTGCATGAAGTGTTCATTTTGGCCTTCTCTCGCTGAGAAAACGCTATTTGTGACCTGTGAAACAAAACAGCCATAACTTTTGTTCAAAGTGAGTTTTCAGTCAAGTTTCAACCTGAAAGCATAGAAAGATGCATAACGTTGAAGTTACAGCTTGATTTCAGTGAGTTTTCATCAAAATACAGGAGTTATGCATGAAGTGTTCATTTTGGCCTTCTCTCGTTGAGAAAACACTATTTTTGAACTGTGATACAAAAGGGCCATAACTTTTCTTCAAAGTGAGTTTTCAGTCAAGTTTCAACCTGAAAGCATAGAAAGATGCATAAACTTGAAGTTACAGGTGGATTTCAGTGAGTTTTCATCAAAATACAGGAGTTCTGCATGAAGTGTTCATTTTTGCCTTCTCTCGCTGAGAAAACGCTATTTGTGACCTGTGAAACAAAACAGCCATAACTTTTGTTCAAAGTGAGTTTTCAGTCAAGTTTCAACCTGAAAGCATAGAAAGATGCATAAACTTGAAGTTACAGGTGGATTTCAGTGAGTTTTACTCAAAATACAGGAGTTCTGCATGAAGTGTTCATTTTGGCCTTCTCTCGCTGAGAAAACATTATTTGTGACCTGTGATACAAAAATGCCATAACTTTTGTTCAAAGTGAGTTTTCAGTCAAGTTTCAACCTGAAAGCATAGAAAGATGCATAAACTTGAAGTTACAGTTGGATTTCAGTGAGTTTTCATCAAAATACAGGAGTTATGCATGAAGTGCTCATTTTGGCCTTCTCTCGCTTAGAAAACACTATTTGTGACCTACGTCACAAAACGGCCATAACTTTTGTTCAAAGTGAGTTTTCAGTCAAGTTTCAACCTGAAAGCATAGAAAGATGCATAAACTTGAAGTTACAGTTGGATTTCAGTGAGATTTCCTCAAAATACAGGAGTTATGCATGAAGTGTTCTTTTTGGCCTTCTCTCGCTGAGAAAACGCTATTTGTGACCTGTGAAACAAAACAGCCATAACTTTTGTTCAAAGTGAGTTTTCAGTCAAGTTTCAACCTTAAAGCATAGAAAGATGCATAACATTGAAGTTACAGCTTGATTTCAGTGAGTTTTCCTCAAAATACAGGAGTTATGCATGAAGTGTTCATTTTGGCCTTCTCTGGCTGAGAAAACACTATTTGTGACCTGTGATACAAAAATGCCATAACTTATTTTAAAAGTGAGTTTTCAGTCAAGTTTCAATCTGAAAGCATAGAAAGATGCATAAACTTGAAGTTACAGGTGGATTTCAGTGAGTTTTCATCAAAATACAGGAGTTCTGCATGAAGTGTTCATTTTGGCCTTCTCTCGCTGAGAAAACGCTATTTGTGACCTGTGACACAAAACAGCCATAACTTTTGTTCAAAGTGAGTTTTCAGTAAAGTTTCTACCTGAAAGAATAGAAAGATGCATAAACTTGAAGTTAGAGGTGGATTTCAGTCAGTTTTCCTCAAAATACAGGAGTTCTGCATGAAGTGTTCATTTTGGCCTTCTCTCGCTGAGAAAACACTATTTGTGACCTGTGACACAAAAAGTCCATAACTTTTGTTCAAAGTGAGTTTTCAGTCAAGTTTCCACCTGAAAGCATAGAAAGATGCATAAACTTGAAGTTACAGCTAGATTTCAGTGAGTTTTTCTCAAAATACAGGAGTTCTGCATGAAGTGTTCATTTTGGCCTTCTCTCGCTGAGAAAACACTATTTGTGACCTGTGATACAAAAATTCCATAACTTTTGTTCAAAGTGAGTTTTCAGTCAAGTTTCAACCTGAAAGCATAGAAAGATGCATAAACTTGAAGCTACAGGTGAATTTCAGTGAGTTTTCATCAAAATACAGGAGTTCTGCATGAAGTGTTCATTTTGGCCTTCTCTCGCTGAGAAAACACTATTTGTGACCTGCGTCACAAAACAGCCATAACTTTTGTTCAAAGTGAGTTTTCAGTCAAGTTTCAACCTGAAAGCATAGAAAGATGCATAAACTTGAAGTTACAGGTGGATTTCAGTGAGTTTTCATCAAAATACAGGAGTTCTGCATGAAGTGTTCATTTTGGCCTTCTCTCGCTGAGAAAACACTATTTGTGACCTGTGATACAAAAATGCCATAACTTTTGTTCAAAGTGAGTTTTCAGTCAAGTTTCAACCTGAAAGCATAGAAAGATGCATAAACTTGAAGTTACAGGTGGATTTCAGTGAGTTTTACTCAAAATACAGGAGTTATGCATGAAGTGTTCATTTTGGCCTTCTCTCGCTGAGAAAACACTATTTGTGACCTGTGATACAAAAATGCCATAACTTTTGTTCAAAGTGAGTTTTCAGTCAAGTTTCAACCTGAAAGCATAGAAAGATGCATAAACTTGAAGTTACAGTTGGATTTCAGTGAGATTTCCTCAAAATACAGGAGTTCTGCATGAAGTGTTCATTTTGGCCTTCTCTCGCTGAGAAAACGCTATTTGTGACCTGTGAAACAAAACAGCCATAACTTTTGTTCAAAGTGAGTTTTCAGTCAAGTTTCAACCTGAAAGCATAGAAAGATGCATAACATTGAAGTGACAGCTTGATTTCAGTGAGTTTTCATCAAAATACAGGAGTTCTGCATGAAGTGTTCATTTTGGCCTTCTCTCGCTGAGAAAACACTATTTGTGACCTGTGATACAAAAATGCCATAACTTTTTTTAAAAGTGAGTTTTCAGTCAAGTTTCAATCTGAAAGCATAGAAAGATGCATAAACTTGAAGTTACAAGTGGATTTCAGTGAGTTTTTATCAAAATACAGGAGTTCTGCATGAAGTGTTCATTTTGGCCTTCTCTCGCTGAGAAAACACTATTTGTGACCTGTGATACAAAAATGCCATAACTTTTGTTCAAAGTGAGTTTTCAGTCAAGTTTCAACCTGAAAGCATAGAAAGATGCATAACGTTGAAGTTACAGCTTGATTTCAGTGAGTTTTCATCAAAATACAGGAGTTATGCATGAAGTGTTCATTTTGGCCTTCTCTCGTTGAGAAAACACTATTTTTGATCTGTGATACAAAAGTGCCATAACTTTTCTTCAAAGTGAGTTTTCAGTCAAGTTTCAACCTGAAAGCATAGAAAGATGCATAAACTTGAAGTTACAGGTGGATTTCAGTGAGTTTTCATCAAAATACAGGAGTTCTGCATGAAGTGTTCATTTTGGCCTTCTCTCGCTGAGAAAACGCTATTTGTGACCTGTGAAACAAAACAGCCATAACTTTTGTTCAAAGTGAGTTTTCAGTCAAGTTTCAACCTGAAAGCATAGAAAGATGCATAAACTTGAAGTTACAGGTGGATTTCAGTGAGTTTTACTCAAAATACAGGAGTTCTGCATGAAGTGTTCATTTTGGCCTTCTCTGGCTGAGAAAACATTATTTGTGACCTGTGATACAAAAATGCCATAACTTTTGTTCAAAGTGAGTTTTCAGTCAAGTTTCAACCTGAAAGCATAGAAAGATGCATAAACTTGAAGTTACAGTTGGATTTCAGTGAGTTTTCATCAAAATACAGGAGTTATGCATGAAGTGCTCATTTTGGCCTTCTCTCGCTTAGAAAACACTATTTGTGACCTACGTCACAAAACGGCCATAACTTTTGTTCAAAGTGAGTTTTCAGTCAAGTTTCAACCTGAAAGCATAGAAAGATGCATAAACTTGAAGTTACAGTTGGATTTCAGTGAGATTTCCTCAAAATACAGGAGTTATGCATGAAGTGTTCTTTTTGGCCTTCTCTCGCTGAGAAAACGCTATTTGTGACCTGTGAAACAAAACAGCCATAACTTTTGTTCAAAGTGAGTTTTCAGTCACGTTTCAACCTTAAAGCATAGAAAGATGCATAACATTGAAGTTACAGCTTGATTTCAGTGAGTTTTCCTCAAAATACAGGAGTTATGCATGAAGTGTTCATTTTGGCCTTCTCTCGCTGAGAAAACACTATTTGTGACCTGTGATACAAAAATGCCATAACTTATTTTAAAAGTGAGTTTTCAGTCAAGTTTCAATCTGAAAGCATAGAAAGATGCATAAACTTGAAGTTACAGGTGGATTTCAGTGAGTTTTCATCAAAATACAGGAGTTCTGCATGAAGTGTTCATTTTGGCCTTCTCTCGCTGAGAAAACACTATTTGTGACCTGTGATACAAAAATGCCATAACTTTTGTTCAAAGTGAGTTTTCAGTCAAGTTTCAACCTGAAAGCATAGAAAGATGCATAAACTTGAAGTTACAGTTGGATTTCAGTGAGATTTCCTCAAAATACAGGAGTTCTGCATGAAGTGTTCATTTTGGCCTTCTCTCGCTGAGAAAACGCTATTTGTGACCTGTGAAACAAAACAGCCATAACTTTTGTTCAAAGTGAGTTTTCAGTCAAGTTTCAACCTGAAAGCATAGAAAGATGCATAACATTGAAGTGACAGCTTGATTTCAGTGAGTTTTCATCAAAATACAGGAGTTCTGCATGAAGTGTTCATTTTGGCCTTCTCTCGCTGAGAAAACACTATTTGTGACCTGTGATACAAAAATGCCATAACTTTTTTTAAAAGTGAGTTTTCAGTCAAGTTTCAATCTGAAAGCATAGAAAGATGCATAAACTTGAAGTTACAAGTGGATTTCAGTGAGTTTTCATCAAAATACAGGAGTTCTGCATGAAGTGTTCATTTTGGCCTTCTCTCGCTGAGAAAACACTATTTGTGACCTGTGATACAAAAATGCCATAACTTTTGTTCAAAGTGAGTTTTCAGTCAAGTTTCAACCTGAAAGCATAGAAAGATGCATAAACTTGAAGTTACAGGTGGATTTCAGTGAGTTTTCATCAAAATACAGGAGTTCTGCATGAAGTGTTCATTTTGGCCTTCTCTCGCTGAGAAAACGCTATTTGTGACCTGTGAAACAAAACAGCCATAACTTTTGTTCAAAGTGAGTTTTCAGTCAAGTTTCAACCTGAAAGCATAGAAAGATGCATAAACTTGAAGTTACAGGTGGATTTCAGTGAGTTTTACTCAAAATACAGGAGTTCTGCATGAAGTGTTCATTTTGGCCTTCTCTGGCTGAGAAAACATTATTTGTGACCTGTGATACAAAAATGCCATAACTTTTGTTCAAAGTGAGTTTTCAGTCAAGTTTCAACCTGAAAGCATAGAAAGATGCATAAACTTGAAGTTACAGTTGGATTTCAGTGAGTTTTCATCAAAATACAGGAGTTATGCATGAAGTGCTCATTTTGGCCTTCTCTCGCTTAGAAAACACTATTTGTGACCTACGTCACAAAACGGCCATAACTTTTGTTCAAAGTGAGTTTTCAGTCAAGTTTCAACCTGAAAGCATAGAAAGATGCATAAACTTGAAGTTACAGTTGGATTTCAGTGAGATTTCCTCAAAATACAGGAGTTATGCATGAAGTGTTCTTTTTGGCCTTCTCTCGCTGAGAAAACGCTATTTGTGACCTGTGAAACAAAACAGCCATAACTTTTGTTCAAAGTGAGTTTTCAGTCACGTTTCAACCTTAAAGCATAGAAAGATGCATAACATTGAAGTTACAGCTTGATTTCAGTGAGTTTTCCTCAAAATACAGGAGTTATGCATGAAGTGTTCATTTTGGCCTTCTCTGGCTGAGAAAACACTATTTGTGACCTGTGATACAAAAATGCCATAACTTATTTTAAAAGTGAGTTTTCAGTCAAGTTTCAATCTGAAAGCATAGAAAGATGCATAAACTTGAAGTTACAGGTGGATTTCAGTGAGTTTTCAACAAAATACAGGAGTTCTGCATGAAGTGTTCATTTTGGCCTTCTCTCGCTGAGAAAACGCTATTTGTGACCT
The DNA here is from genome assembly GCF_037954235.1 of Aulostomus chinensis. Lineage (NCBI taxonomy): Eukaryota > Metazoa > Chordata > Actinopteri > Syngnathiformes > Aulostomidae > Aulostomus > Aulostomus chinensis. Next base: position 14,916 of record NW_028234192.1, read on the forward strand.
GTGACACAAAACAGCCATAACTTTTGTTCAAAGTGAGTTTTCAGTAAAGTTTCTACCTGAAAGAATAGAAAGATGCATAAACTTGAAGTTAGAGGTGGATTTCAGTCAGTTTTCCTCAAAATACAGGAGTTCTGCATGAAGTGTTCATTTTGGCCTTCTCTCGCTGAGAAAACACTATTTGTGACCTGTGACACAAAAAGTCCATAACTTTTGTTCAAAGTGAGTTTTCAGTCAAGTTTCCACCTGAAAGCATAGAAAGATGCATAAACTTGAAGTTACAGCTAGATTTCAGTGAGTTTTTCTCAAAATACAGGAGTTCTGCATGAAGTGTTCATTTTGGCCTTCTCTCGCTGAGAAAACACTATTTGTGACCTGTGATACAAAAATTCCATAACTTTTGTTCAAAGTGAGTTTTCAGTCAAGTTTCAATCTGAAAGCATAGAAAGATGCATAAACTTGAAGTTACAGGTGGATTTCAGTGAGTTTTCATCAAAATACAGGAGTTCTGCATGAAGTGTTCATTTTGGCCTTCTCTCGCTGAGAAAACACTATTTGTGACCTGTGATACAAAAATGCCATAACTTTTGTTCAAAGTGAGTTTTCAGTCAAGTTTCAATCTGAAAGCATAGAAAGATGCATAAACCTGAAGTTACAGGTGGATTTCAGTGAGTTTTCATCAAAATATAGGAGTTCTGCATGAAGTGTTCATTTTGGCCTTCTCTCACTGAGAAAACGCTATTTGTGACCTGTGACACAAAACAGCCATAACTTTTGTTCATAGTGAGTTTTCAGTAAAGTTTCAACCTGAAAGAATAGAAAGATGCATAAACTTGAAGTTAGAGGTGGATTTCAGTCAGTTTTCCTCAAAATACAGGAGTTCTGCATGAAGTGTTCATATTGGCCTTCTCTCGCTGAGAAAACACTATTTGTGACCTGCGTCACAAAACAGCCATAACTTTTGTTCAAAGTGAGTTTTCAGTCAAGTTTCAACCTGAAAGCATAGAAAGATGCATAACTTTGATGTTACAGCTTGATTTCAGTGAGTTTTCATCAAAATACAGGAGTTATGAATGAAGTGTTCATTTTGGCCTTCTCTCGCTGAGAAAACACTATTTGTGACCTGTGATACAAAAGTGCCATAACTTTTCTTCAAAGTGAGTTTTCAGTCAAGTTTCAACCTGAAAGCATAGAAAGATGCATAAACTTGAAGTTACAGGTGGATTTCAGTGAGTTTTCATCAAAATACAGGAGTTCTGCATGAAGTGTTCATTTTGGCCTTCTCTCGCTGAGAAAACGCTATTTGTGACCTGTGACACAAAAATGCCATAACTTTTGTTCAAAGTGAGTTTTCAGTAAAGTTTCAACCTGAAAGCATAGAAAGATGCATTAACTTTAAGTTAGAGGTGGATTTCAGTCAGTTTTCCTCAAAATACAGGAGTACTGCATGAAGTGTTCATTTTGGCCTTCTCTCGCTGAGAAAACGCTATTTGTGACCTGCGTCACAAAACAGCCATAACTTTATTTCAAAGTGAGTTTTCAGTCAAGTTTCAACCTGAAAGCATAGAAAGATGCATAACTTTGATGTTACAGCTTGATTTCAGTGAGTTTTCATCAAAATACAGGAGTTATGCATGAAGTGTTCATTTTGGCCTTCTCTCGCTGAGAAAACACTATTTGTGACCTGTGATACAAAAATGCCATAACTTTTCTTGAAAGTGAGTTTTCAGTCAAGTTTCAATCTGAAAGCATAGAAATATGCATAAACTTGAAGTTACAGGTGGATTTCAGTGAGTTTTCATCAAAATACAGGAGTTATGCATGAAGTGTTCATTTTGGCCTTCTCTCGTTGAGAAAACACTATTTGTGACCTGTGATACAAAAATGCCATAACTTTTCTTCAAAGTGAGTTTTCAGTCAAGTTTCAACCTGAAAGCATAGAAAGATGCATAAACTTGAAGTTACAGGTGGATTTCAGTGAGTTTTCATCAAAATACAGGAGTTCTGCATGAAGTGTTCATTTTGGCCTTCTCTCGCTGAGAAAACGCTATTTGTGACCTGTGACACAAAAAGTCCATAACTTTTGTTCAAAGTGAGTTTTCAGTCAAGTTTCCACCTGATAGCAGAGAAAGATGCATAAACTTGAAGATACAGCTGGATTTCAGTGAGTTTTACTCAAAATACAGGAGTTCTGCATGAAGTGTTCATTTTGGCCTTCTCTCGCTGAGAAAACACTATTTGTGACCTGTGATACAAAAATGCCATAACTTTTTTTAAAAGTGAGTTTTCAGTCAAGTTTCAAACTGAAAGCATAGAAAGATGCATAAACTTGAAGTTACAGGTGGATTTCAGTGAGTTTTCATCAAAATACAGGAGTTCTGCATGAAGTGTTCATTCTGGCCTTCTCTCGCTGAGAAAACGCTATATGTGACCTGTGAGACAAAACAGCCATAACTTTTGTTCAAAGTGAGTTTTCAGTAAAGTTTCATAAACTTGAAGTTACAGGTGGATTTCAGTGAGTTTTACTCAAAATACAGGAGTTCTGCATGAAGTGTTCATTTTGGCCTTCTCTCGCTGAGAAAACACTATTTGTGACCTGAGATACAAAAATGCCATAACTTTTGTTCAAAGTGAGTTTTCAGTCAAGTTTCAACCTGAAAGCATAGAAAGATGCATAAACTTGAAGTTACAGGTGGATTTCAGTGAGTTTTCATCAAAATACAGGAGTTATGCATGAAGTGTTCATTTTGGCCTTCTCTCGTTGAGAAAACACTTTTTTTGAACTGTGATACAAAAGTGCCATAACTTTTCTTCAAAGTTAGTTTTCAGTCAAGTTTCAACCTGAAAGCATAGAAAGATGCATAAACTTGAAGTTACAGGTGGATTTCAGTGAGTTTTCATCAAAATACAGGAGTTCTGCATGAAGTGTTCATTTTGGCCTTCTCTCGCTGAGAAAACACTATTTGTGACCTGTGATGCAAAAATGCCATAACTTTTGTTCAATGTGAGTTTTCAGTCAAGTTTCAACCTGAAAGCATAGAAAGATGCATAAACTTGAAGTTACAGTTGGATTTCAGTGAGATTTCCTCAAAATACAGGAGTTCTGCATGAAGTGTTCATTTTGGCCTTCTCTCGCTGAGAAAACACTATTTGTGACCTGTGAAACAAAACAGCCATAACTTTTGTTCAAAGTGAGTTTTCAGTCAAGTTTCAACCTGAAAGCATAGAAAGATGCATAACATTGAAGTGACAGCTTGATTTCAGTGAGTTTTCATCAAAATACAGGAGTTATGCATGAAGTGTTCATTTTGGCCTTCTCTCGCTGAGAAAACACTATTTGTGACCTGTGATACAAAAATGCCATAACTTTTTTTAAAAGTGAGTTTTCAGTCAAGTTTCAATCTGAAAGCATAGAAAGATGCATAAACTTGAAGTTACAGGTGGATTTCAGTGAGTTTTCATCAAAATACAGGAGTTCTGCATGAAGTGTTCATTTTGGCCTTCTCTCGCTGAGAAAACACTATTTGTGACCTGTGATACAAAAATGCCATAACTTTTGTTCAAAGTGAGTTTTCAGTCAAGTTTCAACCTGAAAGCATAGAAAGATGCATAAACTTGAAGTTACAGCTTGATTTCAGTGAGTTTTCATCAAAATACAGGAGTTCTGCATGAAGTGTTCATTTTGGCCTTCTCTCGTTGAGAAAACACTATTTTTGAACTGTGATACAAAAGTGCCATAACTTTTCTTCAAAGTGAGTTTTCAGTCAAGTTTCAACCTGAAAGCATAGAAAGATGCAAAAACTTGAAGTTACACGTGGATTTCAGTGAGTTTTACTCAAAATACAGGAGTTATGCATGAAGTGTTCATTTTGGCCTTCTCTCGCTGAGAAAACACTATTTGTGACCTGTGATACAAAAATGCCATAACTTTTGTTCAAAGTGAGTTTTCAGTCAAGTTTCAACCTGAAAGCATAGAAAGATGCATAAACTTGAAGTTACAGTTGGATTTCAGTGAGATTTCCTCAAAATACAGGAGTTCTGCATGAAGTGTTCATTTTGGCCTTCTCTCGCTGAGAAAACGCTATTTGTGACCTGTGAAACAAAAAAACCATAACTTTTGTTCATAGTGAGTTTTCAGTCAAGTTTCAACCTGAAAGCATAGAAAGATGCATAACATTGAAGTGACAGCTTGATTTCAGTGAGTTTTCATCAAAATACAGGAGTTCTGCATGAAGTGTTCATTTTGGCCTTCTCTCGCTGAGAAAACACTATTTGTGACCTGTGGTACAAAAATGCCATAACTTTTGTTCAAAGTGAGTTTTCAGTCAAGTTTCAACCTGAAAGCATAGAAAGATGCATAAACTTGAAGTTACAGGTGGATTTCAGTGAGTTTTACTCAAAATACAGGAGTTCTGCATGAAGTGTTCATTTTGGCCTTCTCTCGCTGAGAAAACACTATTTGTGACCTGCATCACAAAACAGCCATAACTTTTGTTCAAAGTGAGTTTTCAGTCAAGTTTCAACCTGAAAGCATAGAAAGATGCATAACATTGAAGTTACAGCTTGATTTCAGTGAGTTTTCCTCAAAATACAGGAGTTCTGCATGAAGTGTTCATTTTGGCCTTCTCTCGCTGAGAAAACGCTATTTGTGACCTGTGACACAAAACAGCCATAACTTTTGTTCATAGTGAGTTTTCAGTAAAGTTTCAACCTGAAAGCATAGAAAGATGCATAAACTTTAAGTTAGAGGTGGATTTCAGTCAGTTTTCCTCAAAATACAGGAGTTCTGCATGAAGTGTTCATTTTGGCCTTCTCTCGCTGAGAAAACGCTATTTGTGACCTGTGACACAAAACAGCCATAACTTTTGTTCAAAGTGAGTTTTCAGTAAAGTTTCTACCTGAAAGAATAGAAAGATGCATAAACTTTAAGTTAGAGGTGGATTTCAGTCAGTTTTCCTCAAAATACAGGAGTTCTGCATGAAGTGTTCATTTTGGCCTTCTCTCGCTGAGAAAACAGTATTTGTGACCTGTGACAAAAAAAGTCCATAACTTTTGTTCAAAGTGAGTTTTCAGTCAAGTTTCCACCTGAAAGCATAGAAAGATGCATAAACTTGAAGTTACAGCTAGATTTCAGTGAGTTTTTCTCAAAATACAGGAGTTCTGCATGAAATGTTCATTTTGGCCTTCTCTCGCTTAGAAAACGCTATTTGTGACCTGTGAAACAAAACAGCCATAACTTTTGTTCAAAGTGAGTTTTCAGTAAAGTTTCAACCTGAAAGCATAGAAAGATGCATAACTTTGATGTTACAGCTTGATTTCAGTGAGTTTTCATCAAAATACAGGAGTTCTGCATGAAGTGTTCATTTTGGCCTTCTCTCGCTGAGAAAACGCTATTGTGACCTGCGTCACAAAACAGCCATAACTTTTATTCAAAGTGAGTTTTCAGTCAAGTTTCAACCTGAAAGCATAGAAAGATGCATAAACTTGAAGTTACAGGTGGATTTCAGTGAGTTTTCATCAAAATACAGGAGTTCTGCATGAAGTGTTCATTTTGGCCTTCTCTCGCTGAGAAAACACTATTTGTGACCTGTGATACAAAAGTGCCATAACTTTTCTTCAAAGTGAGTTTTCAGTCAAGTTTCAACCTGAAAGCATAGAAAGATGCATAAACTTGAAGTTACAGGTGGATTTCAGTGAGTTTTCATCAAAATACAGGAGTTATGCATGAAGTGTTCATTTTGGCCTTCTCTCGCTGAGAAAACGCTATTTGTGACCTGTGACACAAAAAGTCCATAACTTTTGTTCAAAGTGAGTTTTCAGTCAAGTTTCCACCTGATAGCAGAGAAAGATGCATAAACTTGAAGTTACAGCTAGATTTCAGTTAGTTTTCATCAAAATACAGGAGTTCTGCATGAAGTGTTCATTTTGGCCTTCTCGCGCTGAGAAAACATTATTTGTGACCTGTGATACAAAAATGCCATAACTTTTGTTCAAAGTGAGTTTTCAGTCAAGTTTCAACCTGAAAGCAAAGAAAGATGCATAAACTTGAAGTTACAGGTGGATTTCAGTGAGTTTTACTCAAAATACAGGAGTTCTGCATGAAGTGTTCATTTTGGCCTTCTCTCGCTGAGAAAACACTATTTGTGACCTGTGATACAAAAATGCCATAACTTTTTTTAAAAGTGAGTTTTCAGTCAAGTTTCCACCTGAAAGCATAGAAAGATGCATAAACTTGAAGTTACAGCTAGATTTCAGTGAGTTTTTCTCAAAATACAGGAGTTCTGCATGACGTGTTCATTTTGGCCTTCTCTCGCTGAGAAAACACTATTTGTGACCTGCATCACAAAACAGCCATAACTTTTGTTCAAAGTGAGTTTTCAGTCAAGTTTCAACCTGAAAGCATAGAAAGATGCATAAACTTGAAGTTACAGGTGGATTTCAGTGAGTTTTCATCAAAATACAGGAGTTCTGCATGAAGTGTTCATTTTGGCCTTCTCTCGTTGAGAAAACACTATTTGTGACCTGTGATACAAAAATGCCATAACTTTTCTTCAAAGTGAGTTTTCAGTCAAGTTTCAACCTGAAAGCATAGAAAGATGCATAAACTTGAAGTTACAGGTGGATTTCAGTGAGTTTTCCTCAAAATACAGGAGTTCTGCATGAAGTGTTCATTTTGGCCTTCTCTCGCTGAGAAAACGCTATTTGTGACCTGTGACACAAAACAGCCATAACTTTTGTTCAAAGTGAGTTTTCAGTCAAGTTTCAACCTGAAAGCACAGAAAGATGCATAAACTTGAAGTTACAGGTGGATTTCAGTGAGTTTTCATCAAAATACAGGAGTTCTGCATGAAGTGTTCATTTTGGCCTTGTCTCGCTGAGAAAACGCTATTAGTGACCCTTTGACACAAAACAGCCATAACTTTTGTTCAAAGTGAGTTTTCAGACAAGTTTCAACCTGAAAGCATAGAAAGATGCATAACTTTGATGTTACAGCTTGATTTCAGTTAGTTTTCATCAAAATACAGGAGTTCTGCATGAAGTGTTCATTTTGGCCTTCTCTCGCTGAGAAAACGCTATTTGTGACCTGTGAAACAAAACAGCCATAACTTTTGTTCAAAGTGAGTTTTCAGTCAAGTTTCAACCTGAAAGCATAGAAAGATGCATAACATTGAAGTGACAGCTTGATTTCAGTAAGTTTTCATCAAAATACAGGAGTTATGCATGAAGTGTTCATTTTGGCCTTCTCTCGCTGAGAAAACGCTATTTGTGACCTGTGACACAAACAGTCCATAACTTTTGTTCAAAGTGAGTTTTCAGTCAAGTTTCCACCTGATAGCAGAGAAAGATGCATAAACTTGAAGTTACAGCTAGATTTCAGTTAGTTTTCATCAAAATACAGGAGTTCTGCATGAAGTGTTCATTTTGGCCTTCTCGCGCTGAGAAAACATTATTTGTGACCTGTGATACAAAAATGCCATAACTTTTGTTCAAAGTGAGTTTTCAGTCAAGTTTCAACCTGAAAGCAAAGAAAGATGCATAAACTTGAAGTTACAGGTGGATTTCAGTGAGTTTTACTCAAAATACAGGAGTTCTGCATGAAGTGTTCATTTTGGCCTTCTCTCGCTGAGAAAACACTATTTGTGACCTGTGATACAAAAATGCCATAACTTTTTTTAAAAGTGAGTTTTCAGTCAAGTTTCCACCTGAAAGCATAGAAAGATGCATAAACTTGAAGTGACAGCTTGATTTCAGTAAGTTTTCATCAAAATACAGGAGTTATGCATGAAGTGTTCATTTTGGCCTTCTCTCGCTGAGAAAACACTATTTGTGACCTGTGATACAAAAATGCCATAACTTTTGTTCCAAGTGAGTTTTCAGTCAAGTTTCCACCTGATAGCAGAGAAAGATGCATAAACTTGAAGTTACAGCTAGATTTCAGTGAGTTTTTCTCAAAATACAGGAGTTCTGCATGAAGTGTTCATTTTGGCCTTCTCGCGCTGAGAAAAAATTATTTGTGACCTGTGATACAAAAATGCCATAACTTTTGTTCAAAGTGAGTTTTCAGTCAAGTTTCAACCTGAAAGCATAGAAAGATGCATAAACTTGAAGTTACAGGTGGATTTCAGTGAGTTTTACTCAAAATACAGGAGTTCTGCATGAAGTGTTCATATTGGCCTTCTCTCGCTGAGAAAACGCTATTTGTGACCTTCGTAACAAAACAGCCATAACTTTTGTTCAAAGTGAGTTTTCAGTAAAGTTTCAACCTGAAAGCATAGAAAGATGCATAACTTTGAATTTACAGCTTGATTTCAGTGAGTTATCATCAAAATACAGGAGTTATGCATGAAGTGTTCATTTTGGCCTTCTCTCGTTGAGAAAACACTATTTGTGACCTGTGATACAAAAATGCCATAACTTTTGTTCAAAGTGAGTTTTCAGTCAAGTTTCAACCTGAAAGCACAGAAAGATGCATAAACTTGAAGTTACAGGTGGATTTCAGTGAGTTTTCATCAAAATACAGGAGTTCTGCATGAAGTGTTCATTTTGGCCTTCTCTCGCTGAGAAAACGCTATTTGTGACCTGTGACACAAAACAGCCATAACTTTTGTTCAAAGTGAGTTTTCAGTCAAGTTTCAACCTGAAAGCATAGAAAGATGCATAAACTTGAAGTTAGAGGTGGATTTCAGTCAGTTTTCCTCAAAATACAGGAGTTCTGCATGAAGTGTTCATATTGGCCTTCGCTCGCTGAGAAAACACTATTTGTGACCTGCGTCACAAAACAGCCATAACTTTTGTTCAAAGTGAGTTTTCAGTCAAGTTTCAACCTTAAAGCATAGAAAGATGCATAACTTTGATGTTACAGCTTGATTTCAGTTAGTTTTCATCAAAATACAGGAGTTCTGCATGAAGTGTTCATTTTGGCCTTCTCTCGCTGAGAAAACACTATTTGTGACCTGTGATACAAAAGTGCCATAACTTTTCTTCAAAGTGAGTTTTCAGTCAAGTTTCAATCTGAAAGCATAGAAAGATGCATAAACTTGAAGTTACAGGTGGGTTTCAGTGAGTTTTCATCAAAATACAGGAGTTCTGCATGAAGTGTTCATTTTGGCCTTCTCTCGCTGAGAAAACACTATTTGTGACCTGTGATACAAAAATGCCATAACTTTTTTTAAAAATGAGTTTTCAGTCAAGTTTCCACCTGAAAGCATAGAAAGATGCATAAACTTGAAGTTACAGCTAGATTTCAGTGAGTTTTTCTCAAATTACAGGAGTTCTGCATGAAGTGTTAATTTTGGCCTTCTCTCGCTGAGAAAACACTATTTGTGACCTGCATCACAAAAAAGCCATAACTTTTGTTCAAAGTGAGTTTTCAGTCAAGTTTCAACCTGAAAGCATAGAAAGATGCATAAACTTGAAGTTACAGGTGGATTTCAGTGAGTTTTCCTCAAAATACAGGAGTTCTGCATGAAGTGTTCATTTTGGCCTTCTCTCGCTGAGAAAACGCTATTTGTGACCTGTGACACAAAACAGCCATAACTTTTGTTCAAAGTGAGTTTTCAGTAAAGTTTCAACCTGAAAGCATAGAAAGATGCATAACTTTGATGTTACAGCTTGATTTCAGTTAGTTTTCATCAAAATACAGGAGTTATGCATGAAGTGTTCATTTTGGCCTTCTCTCGCTGAGAAAACGCTATTTGTGACCTGTGAAACAAAACAGCCATAACTTTTGTTCAAAGTGAGTTTTCAGTCAAGTTTCAACCTGAAAGCATAGAAAGATGCATAACATTGAAGTGACAGCTTGATTTCAGTAAGTTTTCATCAAAATACAGGAGTTCTGCATGAAGTGTTCATTTTGGCCTTCTCTCGCTGAGAAAACACTATTTGTGACCTGTGATACAAAAATGCCATAACTTTTTTTAAAAGTGAGTTTTCAGTCAAGTTTCAATCTGAAAGCATAGAAAGATGCATAAACTTGAAGTTACAGGTGGATTTCAGTGAGTTTTCATCAAAATACAGGAGTTCTACATGAAGTGTTCATTTTGGCCTTCTCTCGCTGAGAAAACGCTATTTGTGACCTGTGACACAAAACAGCCATACCTTTTGTTCAAAGTGAGTTTTCAGTAAAGTTTCAACCTGAAAGCACAGAAAGATGCATAAACTTTAAGTTAGAGGTGGATTTCAGTCAGTTTTCCTCAAAATACAGGAGTTCTGCATGAAGTGTTCATATTGGCCTTCTCTCGCTGAGAAAACGCTATTTGTGACCTTCGTCACAAAACAGCCATAACTTTTGTTCAAAGTGATTTTTCAGTCAAGTTTCAACGTGAAAGCATAGAAAGATGCATAACTTTGATGTTACAGCTTGATTTCAGTGAGTTTTCATCAAAATACAGGAGTTATGCATGAAGTGTTCATTTTGGCCTTCTCTCGCTGAGAAAACACTATTTGTGACCTGTGATACAAAAGTGCCATAACTTTTCTTCAAAGTGAGTTTTCAGTCAAGTTTCAATCTGAAAGCATAGAAAGATGCATAAACTTGAAGTTACAGGTGGGTTTCAGTGAGTTTTCATCAAAATACAGGAGTTCTGCATGAAGTGTTCATTTTGGCCTTGTCTCGTTGAGAAAACACTATTTGTGACCTGTGATACAAAAATGCCATAACTTTTGTTCAAAGTGAGTTTTCAGTCAAGTTTCAACCTGAAAGCATAGAAAGATGCATAAACTTGAAGTTACAGGTGGATTTCAGTGAGTTTTCATCAAAATACAGGAGTTCTGCATGAAGTGTTCATTTTGGCCTTCTCTCGCTGAGAAAACGCTATTTGTGACCTGTGACACAAAACAGCCATAACTTTTGTTCAAAGTGAGTTTTCAGTAAAGTTTCAACCTGAAAGCATAGAAAGATGCATAACTTTGATGTTACAGCTTGATTTCAGTGAGTTTTCATCAAAATACAGGAGTTATGCATGAAGTTTTCATTTTGGCCTTCTCTCGCTGAGAAAACGCTATTTGTGACCTGCGTCACAAAACAGCCATAACTTTTGTTCAAAGTGAGTTTTCAGTCAAGTTTCTACCTGAAAGCATAGAAAGATGCATAAACTTGACGTTACAGGTGGATTTCAGTGAGTTTTCATCAAAATACAGGAGTTCTGCATGAAGTGTTCATTTTGGCCTTCTCTCGCTGAGAAAACCCTATTTGTGACCTGTGACACAAAAAGTCCATAACTTTTGTTCAAAGTGAGTTTTCAGTCAAGTTTCCACCTGATAGCAGAGAAAGATGCATAAACTTGAAGTTACAGCTAGATTTCAGTGAGTTTTTCTCAAAATACAGGAGTTCTGCATGAAGTGTTCATTTTGGCCTTCTCTCGCTGAGAAAACACTATTTGTGACCTGTGATACAAAAATGCCATAACTTTTGTTCAAAGTGAGTTTTCAGTCAAGTTTCAACCTGAAAGCACAGAAAGATGCATAAACTTGAAGTTACAGGTGGATTTCAGTGAGTTTTCATCAAAATACAGGAGTTCTGCATGAAGTGTTCATTTTGGCCTTCTCTCGCTGAGAAAACGCTATTTGTGACCTGTGACACAAAACAGCCATAACTTTTGTTCAAAGTGAGTTTTCAGTAAAGTTTCAACCTGAAAGCATAGAAAGATGCATAAACTTGAAGTTAGAGGTGGATTTCAGTCAGTTTTCCTCAAAATACAGGAGTTCTGCATGAAGTGTTCATATTGGCCTTCTCTCGCTGAGAAAACACGATTTGTGACCTGCGTCACAAAACAGCCATAACTTTTGTTCAAAGTGAGTTTTCAGTCAAGTTTCAACCTGAAAGCATAGAAAGATGCATAACTTTGATGTTACAGCTTGATTTCAGTTAGTTTTCATCAAAATACAGGAGTTCTGCATGAAGTGTTCATTTTGGCCTTCTCTCGCTGAGAAAACGCTATTTGTGACCTGTGAAACAAAACAGCCATAACTTTTGTTCAAAGTGAGTTTTCAGTCAAGTTTCAACCTGAAAGCATAGAAAGATGCATAACATTGAAGTGACAGCTTGATTTCAGTAAGTTTTCATCAAAATACAGGAGTTCTGCATGAAGTGTTCATTTTGGCCTTCTCTCGCTGAGAAAACACTATTTGTGACCTGTGATAAAAAAATGCCATAACTTTTTTTAAAAGTGAGTTTTCAGTCAAGTTTCAATCTGAAAGCATAGAAAGATGCATAAACTTGAAGTTACAGGTGGATTTCAGTGAGTTTTCATCAAAATACAGGAGTTCTGCATGAAGTGTTCATTTTGGCCTTCTCTCGCTGAGAAAACGCTATTTGTGACCTGTGACACAAAACAGCCATAACTTTTGTTCATAGTGAGTTTTCAGTAAAGTTTCAACGTGAAAGCATAGAAAGATGCATAACTTTGATGTTACAGCTTGATTTCAGTGAGTTTTCATCAAAATACAGGAGTTATGCATGAAGTGTTCATTTTGGCCTTCTCTCGCTGAGAAAACACTATTTGTGACCTGTGATACAAAAGTGCCATAACTTTTCTTCAAAGTGAGTTTTCAGTCAAGTTTCAATCTGAAAGCATAGAAAGATGCATAAACTTGAAGTTACAGGTGGGTTTCAGTGAGTTTTCATCAAAATACAGGAGTTCTGCATGAAGTGTTCATTTTGGCCTTCTCTCGTTGAGAAAACACTATTTGTGACCTGTGATACAAAAATGCCATAACTTTTGTTCAAAGTGAGTTTTCAGTCAAGTTTCAACCTGAAAGCATAGAAAGATGCATAAACTTGAAGTTACAGGTGGATTTCAGTGAGTTTTCATCAAAATACAGGAGTTCTGCATGAAGTGTTCATTTTGGCCTTCTCTCGCTGAGAAAACGCTATTTGTGACCTGTGACACAAAACAGCCATAACTTTTGTTCAAAGTGAGTTTTCAGTAAAGTTTCAACCTGAAAGCATAGAAAGATGCATAACTTTGATGTTACAGCTTGATTTCAGTGAGTTTTCATCAAAATACAGGAGTTATGCATGAAGTTTTCATTTTGGCCTTCTCTCGCTGAGAAAACGCTATTTGTGACCTGCGTCACAAAACAGCCATAACTTTTGTTCAAAGTGAGTTTTCAGTCAAGTTTCAACCTGAAAGCATAGAAAGATGCATAAACTTGACGTTACAGGTGGATTTCAGTGAGTTTTCATCAAAATACAGGAGTTCTGCATGAAGTGTTCATTTTGGCCTTCTCTCGCTGAGAAAACCCTATTTGTGACCTGTGACACAAAAAGTCCATAACTTTTGTTCAAAGTGAGTTTTCAGTCAAGTTTCCACCTGATAGCAGAGAAAGATGCATAAACTTGAAGTTACAGCTAGATTTCAGTGAGTTTTTCTCAAAATACAGGAGTTCTGCATGAAGTGTTCATTTTGGCCTTCTCTCGCTGAGAAAACACTATTTGTGACCTGTGATACAAAAATGCCATAACTTTTGTTCAAAGTGAGTTTTCAGTCAAGTTTCAACCTGAAAGCACAGAAAGATGCATAAACTTGAAGTTACAGGTGGATTTCAGTGAGTTTTCATCAAAATACAGGAGTTCTGCATGAAGTGTTCATTTTGGCCTTCTCTCGCTGAGAAAACGCTATTTGTGACCTGTGACACAGAACAGCCATAACTTTTGTTCAAAGTGAGTTTTCAGTCAAGTTTCAACCTGAAAGCATAGAAAGATGCATCAACTTGAAGTTAGAGGTGGATTTCAGTCAGTTTTCCTCAAAATACAGGAGTTCTGCATGAAGTGTTCATATTGGCCTTCTCTCGCTGAGAAAACACGATTTGTGACCTGCGTCACAAAACAGCCATAACTTTTGTTCAAAGTGAGTTTTCAGTCAAGTTTCAACCTGAAAGCATAGAAAGATGCATAACTTTGATGTTACAGCTTGATTTCAGTTAGTTTTCATCAAAATACAGGAGTTCTGCATGAAGTGTTCATTTTGGCCTTCTCTCGCTGAGAAAACGCTATTTGTGACCTGTGAAACAAAACAGCCATAACTTTTGTTCAAAGTGAGTTTTCAGTCAAGTTTCAACCTGAAAGCATAGAAAGATGCATAACATTGAAGTGACAGCTTGATTTCAGTAAGTTTTCATCAAAATACAGGAGTTCTGCATGAAGTGTTCATTTTGGCCTTCTCTCGCTGAGAAAACACTATTTGTGACCTGTGATAAAAAAATGCCATAACTTTTTTTAAAAGTGAGTTTTCAGTCAAGTTTCAATCTGAAAGCATAGAAAGATGCATAAACTTGAAGTTACAGGTGGATTTCAGTGAGTTTTCATCAAAATACAGGAGTTCTTCATGAAGTGTTCATTTTGGCCTTCTCTCGCTGAGAAAACGCTATTTGTGACCTGTGACACAAAACAGCCATAACTTTTGTTCATAGTGAGTTTTCAGTAAAGTTTCAACCTGAAAGCATAGAAAGATGCATAAACTTTAAGTTAGAGGTGGATTTCAGTCAGTTTTCCTCAAAATACAGGAGTTCTGCATGAAGTGTTCATATTGGCCTTCTCTCGCTGAGAAAACGCTATTTGTGACCTTCGTCACAAAACAGCCATAACTTTTGTTCAAAGTGAGTTTTCAGTCAAGTTTCAACCTGAAAGCATAGAAAGACGCATAACTTTGATGTTACAGCTTGATTTCAGTGAGTTTTCATCAAAATACAGGAGTTATGCATGAAGTGTTCATTTTGGACTTCTCTCGCTGAGAAAACACTATTTGTGACCTGTGATACAAAAGTGCCATAACTTTTCTTCAAAGTGAGTTTTCAGTCAAGTTTCAATCTGAAAGCATAGAAAGATGCATAAACTTGAAGTTACAGGTGGATTTCAGTGAGTTTTCATCAAAATACAGGAGTTCTGCATGAAGTGTTCATTTTGGCCTTCTCTCGTTGAGAAAACACTATTTGTGACCTGTGATACAAAAATGCCATAACTTTTCTTCAAAGTGAGTTTTCAGTCAAGTTTCAACCTGAAAGCATAGAAAGATGCATAAACTTGAAGTTACAGGTGGATTTCAGTGAGTTTTCATCAAAATACAGGAGTTCTGCATGAAGTGTTCATTTTGGCCTTGTCTCGCTGAGAAAACGCTATTTGTGACCTGTGACACAAAACAGCCATAACTTTTGTTCAAAGTGAGTTTTCAGTAAAGTTTCAACCTGAAAGCATAGAAAGATGCATAACTTTGATTTTACAGCTTGATTTCAGTGAGTTTTCATCAAAATACAGGAGTTATGTATGAAGTGTTCATTTTGGCCTTCTCTCGCTGAGAAAACGCTATTTGTGACCTGTGACACAAAACAGCCATAACTTTTGTTCAAAGTGAGTTTTCAGTCAAGTTTCCACCTGATAGCAGAGAAAGATGCATAAACTTGAAGTTACAGCTAAATTTCAGTGAGTTTTTCTCAAAATACAGGAGTTCTGCATGAAGTGTTCATTTTGGCCTTCTCGCGCTGAGAAAACATTATTTGTGACCTGTGATACAAAAATGCCATAACTTTTGTTCAAAGTGAGTTTTCAGTCAAGTTTCAACCTGAAAGCATAGAAAGATGCATAAACTTGAAGTTACAGGTGGATTTCAGTGAGTTTTACTCAAAATACAGGAGTTCTGCATGAAGTGTTCATTTTGGCCTTCTCTCGCTGAGAAAACACTATTTGTGACCTGTGATACAAAAATGCCATAACTTTTTGTAAAAGTGAGTTTTCAGTCAAGTTTCAACCTGAAAGCATAGAAAGATGCATAAACTTGAAGTTACAGGTGGATTTCAGTGAGTTTTACTCAAAATACAGGAGTTCTGCATGAAGTGTTCATTTTGGCCTTCTCTCGTTGAGAAAACACTATTTGTGACCTGTGATACAAAAATGCCATAACTTTTCTTCAAAGTGAGTTTTCAGTCAAGTTTCAACCTGAATGCATAGAAAGATGCATAAACTTGAAGTTACAGGTGGATTTCAGTGAGTTTTCCTCAAAATACAGGAATTCTGCATGAAGTGTTCATTTTGGCCTTCTCTCGCTGAGAAAACGCTATTTGTGACCTGTGACACAAAACAGCCATAACTTTTGTTCAAAGTGAGTTTTCAGTAAAGTTTCAACCTGAAAGCATAGAAAGATGCATAAACTTTAAGTTAGAGGTGGATTTCAGTCAGTTTTCCTCAAAATACAGGAAATCTGCATGAAGTGTTCATTTTGACCTTCTCTCGCTGAGAAAACGCTATTTGTGACCTGCGTGACAAAACAGCCATAACTTTTCTTCAAAGTGAGTTTTCAGTCAAGTTTCAACCTGAAAGCACAGAAAGATGCATAAACTTGAAGTTACAGGTGGATTTCAGTGAGTTTTCATCAAAATACAGGAGTTCTGCATGAAGTGTTCATTTTGGCCTTCTCTCGCTGAGAAAACGCTATTTGTGACCTGTGACACAAAACAGCCATAACTTTTGTTCAAAGTGAGTTTTCAGTAAAGTTTCAACCTGAAAGCATAGAAAGATGCATAAACTTGAAGTTAGAGGTGGATTTCAGTCAGTTTTCCTCAAAATACAGGAGTTCTGCATGAAGTGTTCATATTGGCCTTCTCTCGCTGAGAAAACACGATTTGTGACCTGCGTCACAAAACAGCCATAACTTTTGTTCAAAGTGAGTTTTCAGTCAAGTTTCAACCTGAAAGCATAGAAAGATGCATAACTTTGATGTTACAGCTTGATTTCAGTTAGTTTTCATCAAAATACAGGAGTTCTGCATGAAGTGTTCATTTTGGCCTTCTCTCGCTGAGAAAACGCTATTTGTGACCTGTGAAACAAAACAGCCATAACTTTTGTTCAAAGTGAGTTTTCAGTCAAGTTTCAACCTGAAAGCATAGAAAGATGCATAACATTGAAGTGACAGCTTGATTTCAGTAAGTTTTCATCAAAATACAGGAGTTCTGCATGAAGTGTTCATTTTGGCCTTCTCTCGCTGAGAAAACACTATTTGTGACCTGTGATAAAAAAATGCCATAACTTTTTTTAAAAGTGAGTTTTCAGTCAAGTTTCAATCTGAAAGCATAAAAAGATGCATAAACTTGAAGTTACAGGTGGATTTCAGTGAGTTTTCATCAAAATACAGGAGTTCTGCATGAAGTGTTCATTTTGGCCTTCTCTCGCTGAGAAAACGCTATTTGTGACCTGTGACACAAAACAGCCATAACTTTTGTTCATAGTGAGTTTTCAGTAAAGTTTCAACCTGAAAGCATAGAAAGATGCATAAACTTTAAGTTAGAGGTGGATTTCAGTCAGTTTTCCTCAAAATACAGGAGTTCTGCATGAAGTGTTCATATTGGCCTTCTCTCGCTGAGAAAACGCTATTTGTGACCTTCGTCACAAAACAGCCATAACTTTTGTTCAAAGTGAGTTTTCAGTCAAGTTTCAACCTGAAAGCATAGAAAGACGCATAACTTTGATGTTACAGCTTGATTTCAGTGAGTTTTCATCAAAATACAGGAGTTATGCATGAAGTGTTCATTTTGGACTTCTCTCGCTGAGAAAACACTATTTGTGACCTGTGATACAAAAGTGCCATAACTTTTCTTCAAAGTGAGTTTTCAGTCAAGTTTCAATCTGAAAGCATAGAAAGATGCATAAACTTGAAGTTACAGGTGGATTTCAGTGAGTTTTCATCAAAATACAGGAGTTCTGCATGAAGTGTTCATTTTGGCCTTCTCTCGTTGAGAAAACACTATTTGTGACCTGTGATACAAAAATGCCATAACTTTTCTTCAAAGTGAGTTTTCAGTCAAGTTTCAACCTGAAAGCATAGAAAGATGCATAAACTTGAAGTTACAGGTGGATTTCAGTGAGTTTTCATCAAAATACAGGAGTTCTGCATGAAGTGTTCATTTTGGCCTTCTCTCGCTGAGAAAACGCTATTTGTGACCTGTGACACAAAACAGCCATAACTTTTGTTCAAAGTGAGTTTTCAGTAAAGTTTCAACCTGAAAGCATAGAAAGATGCATAACTTTGATTTTACAGCTTGATTTCAGTGAGTTTTCATCAAAATACAGGAGTTATGTATGAAGTGTTCATTTTGGCCTTCTCTCGCTGAGAAAACGCTATTTGTGACCTGTGACACAAAACAGCCATAACTTTTGTTCAAAGTGAGTTTTCAGTCAAGTTTCCACCTGATAGCAGAGAAAGATGCATAAACTTGAAGTTACAGCTAAATTTCAGTGAGTTTTTCTCAAAATACAGGAGTTCTGCATGAAGTGTTCATTTTGGCCTTCTCGCGCTGAGAAAACATTATTTGTGACCTGTGATACAAAAATGCCATAACTTTTGTTCAAAGTGAGTTTTCAGTCAAGTTTCAACCTGAAAGCATAGAAAGATGCATAAACTTGAAGTTACAGGTGGATTTCAGTGAGTTTTACTCAAAATACAGGAGTTCTGCATGAAGTGTTCATTTTGGCCTTCTCTCGCTGAGAAAACACTATTTGTGACCTGTGATACAAAAATGCCATAACTTTTTTTAAAAGTGAGTTTTCAGTCAAGTTTCAACCTGAAAGCATAGAAAGATGCATAAACTTGAAGTTACAGGTGGATTTCAGTGAGTTTTACTCAAAATACAGGAGTTCTGCATGAAGTGTTCATTTTGGCCTTCTCTCGTTGAGAAAACACTATTTGTGACCTGTGATACAAAAATGCCATAACTTTTCTTCAAAGTGAGTTTTCAGTCAAGTTTCAACCTGAAAGCATAGAAAGATGCATAAACTTGAAGTTACAGGTGGATTTCAGTGAGTTTTCCTCAAAATACAGGAATTCTGCATGAAGTGTTCATTTTGGCCTTCTCTCGCTGAGAAAACGCTATTTGTGACCTGTGACACAAAACAGCCATAACTTTTGTTCAAAGTGAGTTTTCAGTAAAGTTTCAACCTGAAAGCATAGAAAGATGCATAAACTTTAAGTTAGAGGTGGATTTCAGTCAGTTTTCCTCAAAATACAGGAATTCTGCATGAAGTGTTCATTTTGACCTTCTCTCGCTGAGAAAACGCTATTTGTGACCTGCGTCACAAAACAGCCATAACTTTTGTTCAAAGTGAGTTTTCAGTCAAGTTTCAACCTGAAAGCATAGAAAGATGCATAACTTTGATGTTACAGCTTGATTTCAGTGAGTTTTCATCAAAATACAGGAGTTCTGCATGAAGTGTTCATTTTGGCCTTCTCTCGCTGAGAAAACACTATTTGTGACCTGTGATACAAAAGTGCCATAACTTTTGTTCAAAGTGAGTTTTCAGTCAAGTTTCAACCTGAAAGCATAGAAAGATGCATAAACTTGAAGTTACAGGTGGATTTCAGTGAGTTTTCCTCAAAATACAGGAGTTATGCATGAAGTGTTCATTTTGGCCTTCTCTCGCTGAGAAAACGCTATTTGTGACCTGTGACACAAAACAGCCATAACTTTTGTTCAAAGTGAGTTTTCAGTAAAGTTTCAACCTGAAAGCATAGAAAGATGCATAACTTTGATGTTACAGCTTGATTTCAGTTAGTTTTCATCAAAATACAGGAGTTATGCATGAAGTGTTCATTTTGGCCTTCTCTCGCTGAGAAAACGCTATTTGTGACCTGTGAAACAAAACAGCCATAACTTTTGTTCAAAGTGAGTTTTCAGTCAAGTTTCAACCTGAAAGCATAGAAAGATGCATAACATTGAAGTGACAGCTTGATTTCAGTAAGTTTTCATCAAAATACAGGAGTTCTGCATGAAGTGTTCATTTTGGCCTTCTCTCGCTGAGAAAACACTATTTGTGACCTGTGATACAAAAATGCCATAACTTTTTTTAAAAGTGAGTTTTCAGTCAAGTTTCAATCTGAAAGCATAGAAAGATGCATAAACTTGAAGTTACAGGTGGATTTCAGTGAGTTTTCATCAAAATACAGGAGTTCTGCATGAAGTGTTCATTTTGGCCTTCTCTCGTTGAGAAAACACTATTTGTGACCTGTGATACAAAACAGCCATACCTTTTGTTCAAAGTGAGTTTTCAGTCAAGTTTCAACCTGAAAGCATAGAAAGATGCATAAACTTTAAGTTAGAGGTGGATTTCAGTCAGTTTTCCTCAAAATACAGGAGTTCTGCATGAAGTGTTCATATTGGCCTTCTCTCGCTGAGAAAACGCTATTTGTGACCTTCGTCACAAAACAGCCATAACTTTTTTTCAAAGTGATTTTTCAGTCAAGTTTCAACGTGAAAGCATAGAAAGATGCATAACTTTGATGTTACAGCTTGATTTCAGTGAGTTTTCATCAAAATACAGGAGTTATGCATGAAGTGTTCATTTTGGCCTTCTCTCGCTGAGAAAACACTATTTGTGACCTGTGATACAAAAGTGCCATAACTTTTCTTCAAAGTGAGTTTTCAGTCAAGTTTCAATCTGAAAGCATAGAAAGATGCATAAACTTGAAGTTACAGGTGGGTTTCAGTGAGTTTTCATCAAAATACAGGAGTTCTGCATGAAGTGTTCATTTTGGCCTTCTCTCGTTGAGAAAACACTATTTGTGACCTGTGATACAAAAATGCCATAACTTTTGTTCAAAGTGAGTTTTCAGTCAAGTTTCAACCTGAAAGCATAGAAAGATGCATAAACTTGACGTTACAGGTGGATTTCAGTGAGTTTTCATCAAAATACAGGAGTTCTGCATGAAGTGTTCATTTTGGCCTTCTCTCGCTGAGAAAACCCTATTTGTGACCTGTGACACAAAAAGTCCATAACTTTTGTTCAAAGTGAGTTTTCAGTCAAGTTTCCACCTGATAGCAGAGAAAGATGCATAAACTTGAAGTTACAGCTAGATTTCAGTGAGTTTTTCTCAAAATACAGGAGTTCTGCATGAAGTGTTCATTTTGGCCTTCTCTCGCTGAGAAAACGCTATTTGTGACCTGTGACACAAAACAGCCATAACTTTTGTTCAAAGTGAGTTTTCAGTAAAGTTTCAACCTGAAAGCATAGAAAGATGCATAAACTTTAAGTTAGAGGTGGATTTCAGTCAGTTTTCCTCAAAATACAGGAATTCTGCATGAAGTGTTCATTTTGGCCTTCTCTCGCTGAGAAAACGCTATTTGTGACCTGCGTCACAAAACAGCCATAACTTTTGTTCAAAGTGAGTTTTCAGTCAAGTTTCAACCTGAAAGCATAGAAAGATGCATAACTTTGATGTTACAGCTTGATTTCAGTGAGTTTTCATCAAAATACAGGAGTTCTGCATGAAGTGTTCATTTTGGCCTTCTCTCGCTGAGAAAACACTATTTGTGACCTGTGATACAAAAGTGCCATAACTTTTCTTCAAAGTGAGTTTTCAGTCAAGTTTCAATCTGAAAGCATAGAAAGATGCATAAACTTGAAGTTACAGGTGGATTTCAGTGAGTTTTCATCAAAATACAGGAGTTCTGCATGAAGTGTTCATTTTGGCCTTCTCTCGCTGAGAAAACACTATTTGTGACCTGTGATACAAAAATGCCATAACTTTTGTTCAAAGTGAGTTTTCAGTCAAGTTTCAACCTGAAAGCACAGAACGATGCATAAACTTGAAGTTACAGGTGGATTTCAGTGAGTTTTCATCAAAATACAGGAGTTCTGCATGAAGTGTTCATTTTGGCCTTCTCTCGCTGAGAAAACGCTATTTGTGACCTGTGACACAAAACAGCCATAACTTTTGTTCAAAGTGAGTTTTCAGTAAAGTTTCAACCTGAAAGCATAGAAAGATGCATAAACTTGAAGTTAGAGGTGGATTTCAGTCAGTTTTCCTCAAAATACAGGAGTTCTGCATGAAGTGTTCATATTGGCCTTCTCTCGCTGAGAAAACACTATTTGTGACCTGCGTCACAAAACAGCCATAAATTTTTTTCAAAGTGAGTTTTCAGTCAAGTTTCAACCTGAAAGCATAGAAAGATGCATAACTTTGATGTTACAGCTTGATTTCAGTTAGTTTTCCTCAAAATACAGGAGTTCTGCATGAAGTGTTCATTTTGGCCTTCTCTCGCTGAGAAAACGCTATTTGTGACCTGTGAAACAAAACAGCCATAACTTTTGTTCAAAGTGAGTTTTCAGTCAAGTTTCAACCTGAAAGCATAGAAAGATGCATAACATTGAAGTGACAGCTTGATTTCAGTAAGTTTTCATCAAAATACAGGAGTTATGCATGAAGTGTTCATTTTGGCCTTCTCTCGTTGAGAAAACACTATTTGTGACCTGTGATACAAAAATGCCATAACTTTTCTTCAAAGTGAGTTTTCAGTCAAGTTTCAACCTGAAAGCATAGAAAGATGCATAAACTTGAAGTTACAGGTGGATTTCAGTTAGTTTTCCTCAAAATACAGGAGTTCTGCATGAAGTGTTCATTTTGGCCTTCTCTCGTTGAGAAAACACTATTTGTGACCTGTGATACAAAAATGCCATAACTTTTCTTCAAAGTGAGTTTTCAGTCAAGTTTCAACCTGAAAGCATAGAAAGATGCATAAACTTGAAGTTACAGGTGGATTTCAGTGAGTTTTCATCAAAATACAGGAGTTCTGCATGAAGTGTTCATTTTGGCCTTCTCTCGCTGAGAAAACGCTATTTGTGACCTGTGACACAAAACAGCCATAACTTTTGTTCAAAGTGAGTTTTCAGTAAAGTTTCAACCTGAAAGCATAGAAAGATGCATAACTTTGATTTTACAGCTTGATTTCAGTGAGTTTTCATCAAAATACAGGAGTTATGTATGAAGTGTTCATTTTGGCCTTCTCTCGCTGAGAAAACGCTATTTGTGACCTGTGACACAAAACAGCCATAACTTTTGTTCAAAGTGAGTTTTCAGTCAAGTTTCCACCTGATAGCAGAGAAAGATGCATAAACTTGAAGTTACAGCTAAATTTCAGTGAGTTTTTCTCAAAATACAGGAGTTCTGCATGAAGTGTTCATTTTGGCCTTCTCGCGCTGAGAAAACATTATTTGTGACCTGTGATACAAAAATGCCATAACTTTTGTTCAAAGTGAGTTTTCAGTCAAGTTTCAACCTGAAAGCATAGAAAGATGCATAAACTTGAAGTTACAGGTGGATTTCAGTGAGTTTTACTCAAAATACAGGAGTTCTGCATGAAGTGTTCATTTTGGCCTTCTCTCGCTGAGAAAACACTATTTGTGACCTGTGATACAAAAATGCCATAACTTTTTTTAAAAGTGAGTTTTCAGTCAAGTTTCAACCTGAAAGCATAGAAAGATGCATAAACTTGAAGTTACAGGTGGATTTCAGTGAGTTTTACTCAAAATACAGGAGTTCTGCATGAAGTGTTCATTTTGGCCTTCTCTCGTTGAGAAAACACTATTTGTGACCTGTGATACAAAAATGCCATAACTTTTCTTCAAAGTGAGTTTTCAGTCAAGTTTCAACCTGAAAGCATAGAAAGATGCATAAACTTGAAGTTACAGGTGGATTTCAGTGAGTTTTCCTCAAAATACAGGAATTCTGCATGAAGTGTTCATTTTGGCCTTCTCTCGCTGAGAAAACGCTATTTGTGACCTGTGACACAAAACAGCCATAACTTTTGTTCAAAGTGAGTTTTCAGTAAAGTTTCAACCTGAAAGCATAGAAAGATGCATAAACTTTAAGTTAGAGGTGGATTTCAGTCAGTTTTCCTCAAAATACAGGAATTCTGCATGAAGTGTTCATTTTGACCTTCTCTCGCTGAGAAAACGCTATTTGTGACCTGCGTCACAAAACAGCCATAACTTTTGTTCAAAGTGAGTTTTCAGTCAAGTTTCAACCTGAAAGCATAGAAAGATGCATAACTTTGATGTTACAGCTTGATTTCAGTGAGTTTTCATCAAAATACAGGAGTTCTGCATGAAGTGTTCATTTTGGCCTTCTCTCGCTGAGAAAACACTATTTGTGACCTGTGATACAAAAGTGCCATAACTTTTCTTCAAAGTGAGTTTTCAGTCAAGTTTCAACCTGAAAGCATAGAAAGATGCATAAACTTGAAGTTACAGGTGGATTTCAGTGAGTTTTCCTCAAAATACAGGAGTTCTGCATGAAGTGTTCATTTTGGCCTTCTCTCGCTGAGAAAACGCTATTTGTGACCTGTGACACAAAACAGCCATAACTTTTGTTCAAAGTGAGTTTTCAGTAAAGTTTCAACCTGAAAGCATAGAAAGATGCATAACTTTGATGTTACAGCTTGATTTCAGTTAGTTTTCATCAAAATACAGGAGTTATGCATGAAGTGTTCATTTTGGCCTTCTCTCGCTGAGAAAACGCTATTTGTGACCTGTGAAACAAAACAGCCATAACTTTTGTTCAAAGTGAGTTTTCAGTCAAGTTTCAACCTGAAAGCATAGAAAGATGCATAACATTGAAGTGACAGCTTGATTTCAGTAAGTTTTCATCAAAATACAGGAGTTCTGCATGAAGTGTTCATTTTGGCCTTCTCTCGCTGAGAAAACACTATTTGTGACCTGTGATACAAAAATGCCATAACTTTTTTTAAAAGTGAGTTTTCAGTCAAGTTTCAATCTGAAAGCATAGAAAGATGCATAAACTTGAAGTTACAGGTGGATTTCAGTGAGTTTTCATCAAAATACAGGAGTTCTGCATGAAGTGTTCATTTTGGCCTTCTCTCGTTGAGAAAACACTATTTGTGACCTGTGATACAAAACAGCCATACCTTTTGTTCAAAGTGAGTTTTCAGTCAAGTTTCAACCTGAAAGCATAGAAAGATGCATAAACTTTAAGTTAGAGGTGGATTTCAGTCAGTTTTCCTCAAAATACAGGAGTTCTGCATGAAGTGTTCATATTGGCCTTCTCTCGCTGAGAAAACGCTATTTGTGACCTTCGTCACAAAACAGCCATAACTTTTGTTCAAAGTGAGTTTTCAGTCAAGTTTCAACCTGAAAGCATAGAAAGATGCATAACATTGAAGTGACAGCTTGATTTCAGTAAGTTTTCATCAAAATACAGGAGTTCTGCATGAAGTGTTCATTTTGGCCTTCTCTCGCTGAGAAAACACTATTTGTGACCTGTGATACAAAAATGCCATAACTTTTTTTAAAAGTGAGTTTTCAGTCAAGTTTCAATCTGAAAGCATAGAAAGATGCATAAACTTGAAGTTACAGGTGGATTTCAGTGAGTTTTCATCAAAATACAGGAGTTCTGCATGAAGTGTTCATTTTGGCCTTCTCTCGTTGAGAAAACACTATTTGTGACCTGTGATACAAAACAGCCATACCTTTTGTTCAAAGTGAGTTTTCAGTCAAGTTTCAACCTGAAAGCATAGAAAGATGCATAAACTTTAAGTTAGAGGTGGATTTCAGTCAGTTTTTCTCAAAATACAGGAGTTCTGCATGAAGTGTTCATATTGGCCTTCTCTCGCTGAGAAAACGCTATTTGTGACCTTCGTCACAAAACAGCCATAACTTTTTTTCAAAGTGATTTTTCAGTCAAGTTTCAACGTGAAAGCATAGAAAGATGCATAACTTTGATGTTACAGCTTGATTTCAGTGAGTTTTCATCAAAATACAGGAGTTATGCATGAAGTGTTCATTTTGGCCTTCTCTCGCTGAGAAAACACTATTTGTGACCTGTGATACAAAAGTGCCATAACTTTTCTTCAAAGTGAGTTTTCAGTCAAGTTTCAATCTGAAAGCATAGAAAGATGCATAAACTTGAAGTTACAGGTGGGTTTCAGTGAGTTTTCATCAAAATACAGGAGTTCTGCATGAAGTGTTCATTTTGGCCTTCTCTCGTTGAGAAAACACTATTTGTGACCTGTGATACAAAAATGCCATAACTTTTGTTCAAAGTGAGTTTTCAGTCAAGTTTCAACCTGAAAGCATAGAAAGATGCATAAACTTGACGTTACAGGTGGATTTCAGTGAGTTTTCATCAAAATACAGGAGTTCTGCATGAAGTGTTCATTTTGGCCTTCTCTCGCTGAGAAAACCCTATTTGTGACCTGTGACACAAAAAGTCCATAACTTTTGTTCAAAGTGAGTTTTCAGTCAAGTTTCCACCTGATAGCAGAGAAAGATGCATAAACTTGAAGTTACAGCTAGATTTCAGTGAGTTTTTCTCAAAATACAGGAGTTCTGCATGAAGTGTTCATTTTGGCCTTCTCTCGCTGAGAAAACGCTATTTGTGACCTGTGACACAAAACAGCCATAACTTTTGTTCAAAGTGAGTTTTCAGTAAAGTTTCAACCTGAAAGCATAGAAAGATGCATAAACTTTAAGTTAGAGGTGGATTTCAGTCAGTTTTCCTCAAAATACAGGAATTCTGCATGAAGTGTTCATTTTGGCCTTCTCTCGCTGAGAAAACGCTATTTGTGACCTGCGTCACAAAACAGCCATAACTTTTGTTCAAAGTGAGTTTTCAGTCAAGTTTCAACCTGAAAGCATAGAAAGATGCATAACTTTGATGTTACAGCTTGATTTCAGTGAGTTTTCATCAAAATACAGGAGTTCTGCATGAAGTGTTCATTTTGGCCTTCTCTCGCTGAGAAAACACTATTTGTGACCTGTGATACAAAAGTGCCATAACTTTTCTTCAAAGTGAGTTTTCAGTCAAGTTTCAATCTGAAAGCATAGAAAGATGCATAAACTTGAAGTTACAGGTGGATTTCAGTGAGTTTTCATCAAAATACAGGAGTTCTGCATGAAGTGTTCATTTTGGCCTTCTCTCGCTGAGAAAACACTATTTGTGACCTGTGATACAAAAATGCCATAACTTTTGTTCAAAGTGAGTTTTCAGTCAAGTTTCAACCTGAAAGCACAGAACGATGCATAAACTTGAAGTTACAGGTGGATTTCAGTGAGTTTTCATCAAAATACAGGAGTTCTGCATGAAGTGTTCATTTTGGCCTTCTCTCGCTGAGAAAACGCTATTTGTGACCTGTGACACAAAACAGCCATAACTTTTGTTCAAAGTGAGTTTTCAGTAAAGTTTCAACCTGAAAGCATAGAAAGATGCATAAACTTGAAGTTAGAGGTGGATTTCAGTCAGTTTTCCTCAAAATACAGGAGTTCTGCATGAAGTGTTCATATTGGCCTTCTCTCGCTGAGAAAACACTATTTGTGACCTGCGTCACAAAACAGCCATAAATTTTTTTCAAAGTGAGTTTTCAGTCAAGTTTCAACCTGAAAGCATAGAAAGATGCATAACTTTGATGTTACAGCTTGATTTCAGTTAGTTTTCCTCAAAATACAGGAGTTCTGCATGAAGTGTTCATTTTGGCCTTCTCTCGCTGAGAAAACGCTATTTGTGACCTGTGAAACAAAACAGCCATAACTTTTGTTCAAAGTGAGTTTTCAGTCAAGTTTCAACCTGAAAGCATAGAAAGATGCATAACATTGAAGTGACAGCTTGATTTCAGTAAGTTTTCATCAAAATACAGGAGTTATGCATGAAGTGTTCATTTTGGCCTTCTCTCGCTGAGAAAACACTATTTGTGACCTGTGATACAAAAATGCCATAACTTTTCTTCAAAGTGAGTTTTCAGTCAAGTTTCAACCTGAAAGCATAGAAAGATGCATAAACTTGAAGTTACAGGTGGATTTCAGTTAGTTTTCCTCAAAATACAGGAGTTCTGCATGAAGTGTTCATTTTGGCCTTCTCTCGCTGAGAAAACGCTATTTGTGACCTGTGACACAAAACAGCCATAACTTTTGTTGAAAGTGAGTTTTCGGTCAAGTTTCAACCTGAAAGCATAGAAAGATGCATAAACTTGAAGTTACATGTGGATTTCAGTGAGTTTTCATCAAAATACAGGAGTTCTGCATGAAGTGTTCATATTGGCCTTCTCTCGTTGAGAAAACACTATTTGTGACCTGCGTCACAAAACAGCCATAACTTTTGTTCAAAGTGAGTTTTCAGTCAAGTTTCAACCTGAAAGCATAGAAAGATGCATAACTTTGATGTTACAGCTTGATTTCAGTGAGTTTTCATCAAAATACAGGAGTTCTGCATGAAGTGTTCATTTTGGCCTTCTCTCGCTGAGAAAACGCTATTTGTGACCTGTGAAACAAAACAGCCATAACTTTTGTTCAAAGTGAGTTTTCAGTCAAGTTTCAACCTGAAAGCATAGAAAGATGCATAAACTTGAAGGTACAGGTGGATTTCAGTGAGTTTTCATCAAAATACAGGAGTTCTGCATGAAGTGTTCATTTTGGCCTTCTCTCGCTGAGAAAACGCTATTTGTGACCTGTGACACAAAACAGCCATAACTTTTGTTCAAAGTGAGTTTTCAGTAAAGTTTCAACCTGAAAGCATAGAAAGATGCATAAACTTGAAGTTAGAGGTGGATTTCAGTCAGTTTTCATCAAAATACAGGAATTCTGCATGAAGTGCTCATTTTGGCCTTCTCTCGCTGAGAAAACACTATTTGTGACCTGTGATACAAAAATGCCATAACTTTTCTTCAAAGTGAGTTTTCAGTCAAGTTTCAACCTGAAAGCATAGAAAGATGCATAAACTTGAAGTTACAGGTGGATTTCAGTGAGTTTTCCTCAAAATACAGGAGTTCTGCATGAAGTGTTCATTTTGGCCTTCTCTCGCTAAGAAAACGCTATTTGTGACCTGTGACACAAAACAGCCATAACTTTTGTTCAAAGTGAGTTTTCAGTAAAGTTTCAACCTGAAAGCATAGAAAGATGCATAAACTTTAAGTTAGAGGTGGATTTCAGTCAGTTTTCCTCAAAATACAGGAATTCTGCATGAAGTGTTCATTTTGGCCTTCTCTCGCTGAGAAAACGCTATTTGTGACCTGCGTCACAAAACAGCCATAACTTTTGTTCAAAGTGAGTTTTCAGTCAAGTTTCAACCTGAAAGCATAGAAAGATGCATAACTTTGATGTTACAGCTTGATTTCAGTGAGTTTTCATCAAAATACAGGAGTTATGCATGAAGTGTTCATTTTGGCCTTCTCTCGCTGAGAAAACGCTATTTGTGACCTGTGATACAAAAGTGCCATAACTTTTCTTCAAAGTGAGTTTTCAGTCAAGTTTCAATCTGAAAGCATAGAAAGATGCATAAACTTGAAGTTACAGGTGGATTTCAGTGAGTTTTCATCAAAATACAGGAGTTCTGCATGAAGTGTTCATTTTGGCCTTCTCTCGCTGAGAAAACGCTATTTGTGACCTGTGAAACAAAACAGCCATAACTTTTGTTCAAAGTGAGTTTTCAGTCAAGTTTCAACCTGAAAGCATAGAAAGATGCATAACATTGAAGTGACAGCTTGATTTCAGTAAGTTTTCATCAAAATACAGGAGTTCTGCATGAAGTGTTCATTTTGGCCTTCTCTCGCTGAGAAAACGCTATTTGTGACCTGTGACACAAAACAGCCATAACTTTTGTTCATAGTGAGTTTTCAGTAAAGTTTCAACCTGAAAGCATAGAAAGATGCATAAACTTTAAGTTAGAGGTGGATTTCAGTCAGTTTTCCTCAAAATACAGGAGTTCTGCATGAAGTGTTCATTTTGGCCTTCTCTCGCTGAGAAAACGCTATTTGTGACCTGTGACACAAAACAGCCATAACTTTTGTTCAAAGTGAGTTTTCAGTAAAGTTTCAACCTGAAAGCATAGAAAGATGCATAAACTTGAAGTTAGAGGTGGATTTCAGTCAGTTTTCCTCAAAATACAGGAATTCTGCATGAAGTGTTCATTTTGGCCTTCTCTCGCTGAGAAAACGCTATTTGTGACCTGCGTCACAAAACAGCCATAACTTTTGTTCAAAGTGAGTTTTCAGTCAAGTTTCAACCTGAAAGCATAGAAAGATGCATAACTTTGATGTTACAGCTTGATTTCAGTGAGTTTTCATCAAAATACAGGAGTTATGCATGAAGTGTTCATTTTGGCCTTCTCTCGCTGAGAAAACACTATTTGTGACCTGTGAAACAAAAGTGCCATAACTTTTCTTCAAAGTGAGTTTTCAGTCAAGTTTCAATCTGAAAGCATAGAAAGATGCATAAACTTGAAGTTACAGGTGGATTTCAGTGAGTTTTCATCAAAATACAGGAGTTCTGCATGAAGTGTTCATTTTGGCCTTCTCTCTTTGAGAAAACACTATTTGTGACCTGTGATACAAAAATGCCATAACTTTTGTTCAAAGTGAGTTTTCAGTCAAGTTTCAACCTGAAAGCACAGAACGATGCATAAACTTGAAGTTACAGGTGGATTTCAGTGAGTTTTCATCAAAATACAGGAGTTCTGCATGAAGTGTTCATTTTGGCCTTCTCTCGCTGAGAAAACGCTATTTGTGACCTGTGACAAAAAACAGCCATAACTTTTGTTCAAAGTGAGTTTTCAGTCAAGTTTCAACCTGAAAGCACAGAAAGATGCATAAACTTGAAGTTAGAGGTGGATTTCAGTCAGTTTTCCTCAAAATACAGGAGTTCTGCATGAAGTGTTCATATTGGCCTTCTCTCGCTGAGAAAACACTATTTGTGACCTGCGTCACAAAACAGCCATAACTTTTGTTCAAAGTGAGTTTTCAGTCAAGTTTCAACCTGAAAGCATAGAAAGATTCATAACTTTGATGTTACAGCTTGATTTCAGTTAGTTTTCCTCAAAATACAGGAGTTATGCATGAAGTGTTCATTTTGGCCTTCTCTCGCTGAGAAAACGCTATTTGTGACCTGTGAAACAAAACAGCCATAACTTTTGTTCAAAGTGAGTTTTCAGTCAAGTTTCAACCTGAAAGCATAGAAAGATGCATAACATTGAAGTGACAGCTTGATTTCAGTAAGTTTTCATCAAAATACAGGAGTTCTGCATGAAGTGTTCATTTTGGCCTTCTCTCGCTGAGAAAACGCTATTTGTGACCTGTGACACAAAACAGCCATAACTTTTGTTCATAGTGAGTTTTCAGTAAAGTTTCAACCTGAAAGCATAGAAAGATGCATAAACTTTAAGTTAGAGGTGGATTTCAGTCAGTTTTCCTCAAAATACAGGAGTTCTGCATGAAGTGTTCATATTGGCCTTCTCTCGCTGAGAAAACGCTATTTGTGACCTTCGTCACAAAGCAGCCATAACTTTTGTTCAAAGTGAGTTTTCAGTCAAGTTTCAACCTGAAAGCATAGAAAGATGCATAACTTTGATGTTACAGCTTGATTTCAGTGAGTTTTCATCAAAATACAGGAGTTATGCATGAAGTGTTCATTTTGGCCTTCTCTCGCTGAGAAAACACTATTTGTGACCTGTGATATAAAAGTGCCATAACTTTTCTTCAAAGTGAGTTTTCAGTCAAGTTTCAATCTGAAAGCATAGAAAGATGCATAAACTTGAAGTTACAGGTGGATTTCAGTGAGTTTTCATCAAAATACAGGAGTTCTGCATGAAGTGTTCATTTTGGCCTTCTCTCGTTGAGAAAACAATATTTGTGACCTGTGATACAAAAATGCCATAACTTTTGTTCAAAGTGAGTTTTCAGTCAAGTTTCAACCTGAAAGCATAGAAAGATGCATAAACTTGAAGTTACAGTTGGATTTCAGTGAGTTTTCATCAAAATACAGGAGTTATGCATGAAGTGCTCATTTTGGCCTTCTCTCGCTTAGAAAACACTATTTGTGACCTGTGACACAAAACAGCCATAACTTTTGTTCAAAGTGAGTTTTCAGTCAAGTTTCAACCTGAAAGCATAGAAAGATGCATAAACTTGAAGTTACAGTTGGATTTCAGTGAGATTTCCTCAAAATACAGGAGTTATGCATGAAGTGTTCTTTTTGGCCTTCTCTCGCTGAGAAAACGCTATTTGTGACCTGTGAAACAAAACAGCCATAACTTTTGTTCAAAGTGAGTTTTCAGTCAAGTTTCAACCTGAAAGCATAGAAAGATGCATAACATTGAAGTTACAGGTGGATTTCAGTGAGTTTTCATCAAAATACAGGAGTTCTGCATGAAGTGTTGATTTTGGCCTTCTCTCGTTGAGAAAACACTATTTGTGACCTGTGATACAAAAATGCCATAACTTTTCTTCAAAGTGAGTTTTCAGTCAAGTTTCAACCTGAAAGCATAGAAAGATGCATAAACTTGAAGTTACAGGTGGATTTCAGTGAGTTTTCCTCAAAATACAGGAGTTCTGCATGAAGTGTTCATTTTGGCCTTCTCTCGCTGAGAAAACGCTATTTGTGACCTGTGACACAAAACAGCCATAACTTTTGTTCAAAGTGAGTTTTCAGTAAAGTTTCAACCTGAAAGCATAGAAAGATGCATAAACTTGAAGTTACAGCTTGATTTCAGTCAGTTTTCCTCAAAATACAGGAATTCTGCATGAAGTGTTCATTTTGGCCTTCTCTCGCTGAGAAAACGCTATTTGTGACCTGCGTCACAAAACAGCCATAACTTTTGTTCAAAGTGAGTTTTCAGTCAAGTTTCAACCTGAAAGCATAGAAAGATGCATAACTTTGATGTTACAGCTTGATTTCAGTGAGTTTTCATCAAAATACAGGAGTTATGCATGAAGTGTTCATTTTGGCCTTCTCTCGCTGAGAAAACACTATTTGTGACCTGTGATACAAAAGTGCCATAACTTTTCTTCAAAGTGAGTTTTCAGTCAAGTTTCAATCTGAAAGCATAGAAAGATGCATAAACTTGAAGTTACAGGTGGATTTCAGTGAGTTTTCATCAAAATACAGGAGTTCTGCATGAAGTGTTCATTTTGGCCTTCTCTCTTTGAGAAAACACTATTTGTGACCTGTGATACAAAAATGCCATAACTTTTGTTCAAAGTGAGTTTTCAGTCAAGTTTCAACCTGAAAGCACAGAACGATGCATAAACTTGAAGTTACAGGTGGATTTCAGTGAGTTTTCATCAAAATACAGGAGTTCTGCATGAAGTGTTCATTTTGGCCTTCTCTCGCTGAGAAAACGCTATTTGTGACCTGTGACACAAAACAGCCATAACTTTTGTTCAAAGTGAGTTTTCAGTAAAGTTTCAACCTGAAAGCACAGAAAGATGCATAAACTTGAAGTTAGAGGTGGATTTCAGTCAGTTTTCCTCAAAATACAGGAGTTCTGCATGAAGTGTTCATATTGGCCTTCTCTCGCTGAGAAAACACTATTTGTGACCTGCGTCACAAAACAGCCATAACTTTTGTTCAAAGTGAGTTTTCAGTCAAGTTTCAACCTGAAAGCATAGAAAGATGCATAACTTTGATGTTACAGCTTGATTTCAGTTAGTTTTCCTCAAAATACAGGAGTTCTGCATGAAGTGTTCATTTTGGCCTTCTCTCGCTGATGAAACGCTATTTGTGACCTGTGAAACAAAACAGCCATAACTTTTGTTCAAAGTGAGTTTTCAGTCAAGTTTCAACCTGAAAGCATAGAAAGATGCATAACATTGAAGTGACAGCTTGATTTCAGTAAGTTTTCATCAAAATACAGGAGTTATGCATGAAGTGTTCATTTTGGCCTTCTCTCGCTGAGAAAACGCTATTTGTGACCTGTGACACAAAACAGCCATAACTTTTGTTCATAGTGAGTTTTCAGTAAAGTTTCAACCTGAAAGCATAGAAAGATGCATAAACTTTAAGTTAGAGGTGGATTTCAGTCAGTTTTCCTCAAAATACAGGAGTTCTGCATGAAGTGTTCATATTGGCCTTCTCTCGCTGAGAAAACGCTATTTGTGACCTTCGTCACAAAGCAGCCATAACTTTTGTTCAAAGTGAGTTTTCAGTCAAGTTTCAACCTGAAAGCATAGAAAGATGCATAACTTTGATGTTACAGCTTGATTTCAGTGAGTTTTCATCAAAATACAGGAGTTATGCATGAAGTGTTCATTTTGGCCTTCTCTCGCTGAGAAAACACTATTGTGACCTGTGATACAAAAGTGCCATAACTTTTCTTCAAAGTGAGTTTTCAGTCAAGTTTCAATCTGAAAGCATAGAAAGATGCATAAACTTGAAGTTACAGGTGGATTTCAGTGAGTTTTCATCAAAATACAGGAGTTCTGCATGAAGTGTTCATTTTGGCCTTCTCTCGTTGAGAAAACACTATTTGTGACCTGTGATACAAAAATGCCATAACTTTTGTTCAAAGTGAGTTTTCAGTCAAGTTTCAATCTGAAAGCATAGAAAGATGCATAAACTTGAAGTTACAGCTGGATTTCAGTGAGTTTTACTCAAAATACAGGAGTTCTGCATGAAGTGTTCATTTTGGCCTTCTCTCGCTGAGAAAACACTATTGTGACCTGTGATACAAAAGTGCCATAACTTTTCTTCAAAGTGAGTTTTCAGTCAAGTTTCAATCTGAAAGCATAGAAAGATGCATAAACTTGAAGTTACAGGTGGATTTCAGTGAGTTTTCATCAAAATACAGGAGTTCTGCATGAAGTGTTCATTTTGGCCTTCTCTCGTTGAGAAAACACTATTTGTGACCTGTGATACAAAAATGCCATAACTTTTGTTCAAAGTGAGTTTTCAGTCAAGTTTCAACCTGAAAGCAAAGAAAGATGCATAAACTTGAAGTTACAGTTGGATTTCAGTGAGTTTTCATCAAAATACAGGAGTTATGCATGAAGTTCTCATTTTGGCCTTCTCTCGCTTAGAAAACACTATTTGTGACCTACGTCACAAAACGGCCATAACTTTTGTTCAAAGTGAGTTTTCAGTCAAGTTTCAACCTGAAAGCATAGAAAGATGCATAAACTTGAAGTTACAGTTGGATTTCAGTGAGATTTCCTCAAAATACAGGAGTTATGCATGAAGTGTTCTTTTTGGCCTTCTCTCGCTGAGAAAACGCTATTTGTGACCTGTGAAACAAAACAGCCATAACTTTTGTTCAAAGTGAGTTTTCAGTCAAGTTTCAACCTGAAAGCATAGAAAGATGCATAACATTGAAGTTACAGCTTGATTTCAGTGAGTTTTCCTCAAAATACAGGAGTTATGCATGAAGTGTTCATTTTGGCCTTCTCTCGCTGAGAAAACACTATTTGTGACCTGTGATACAAAAATGCCATAACTTTTTTTAAAAGTGAGTTTTCAGTCAAGTTTCAATCTGAAAGCATAGAAAGATGCATAAACTTGAAGTTACAGGTGGATTTCAGTGAGTTTTCATCAAAATACAGGAGTTCTGCATGAAGTGTTCATTTTGGCCTTCTCTCGTTGAGAAAACACTATTTGTGACCTGTGATACAAAAATGCCATAACTTTTGTTCAAAGTGAGTTTTCAGTCAAGTTTCAACCTGAAAGCACAGAAAGATGCATAAACTTGAAGTTACAGGTGGATTTCAGTGAGTTTTCATCAAAATACAGGAGTTCTGCATGAAGTGTTCATTTTGGCCTTCTCTCGCTGAGAAAACGCTATTTGTGACCTGTGACACAAAACAGCCATAACTGTTGTTCAAAGTGAGTTTTCAGTCAAGTTTCAACCTGAAAGCATAGAAAGATGCATAAACTTGAAGTTAGAGGTGGATTTCAGTCAGTTTTCCTCAAAATACAGGAGTTCTGCATGAAGTGTTCATATTGGCCTTCTCTCGCTGAGAAAACACTATTTGTGACCTGCGTCACAAAACAGCCATAACTTTTGTTCAAAGTGAGTTTTCAGTCAAGTTTCAACCTGAAAGCATAGAGAGATGCATAACTTTGATGTTACAGCTTGATTTCAGTTAGTTTTCATCAAAATACAGGAGTTCTGCATGAAGTGTTCATTTTGGCCTTCTCTCGCTGAGAAAACGCTATTTGTGACCTGTGAAACAAAACAGCCATAACTTTTGTTCAAAGTGAGTTTTCAGTCAAGTTTCAACCTGAAAGCATAGAAAGATGCATAACATTGAAGTGACAGCTCGATTTCAGTAAGTTTTCATCAAAATACAGGAGTTATGCATGAAGTGTTCATTTTGGCCTTCTCTCGCTGAGAAAACACTATTTGTGACCTGTGATACAAAAATGCCATAACTTTTTTTAAAAGTGAGTTTTCAGTCAAGTTTCAATCTGAAAGCATAGAAAGATGCATAAACTTGAAGTTACAGGTGGATTTCAGTGAGTTTACATCAAAATACAGGAGTTCTGCATGAAGTGTTCATTTTGGCCTTCTCTCGCTGAGAAAACGCTATTTGTCACCTGTGACACAAAACAGCCATAACTTTTGTTCATAGTGAGTTTTCAGTAAAGTTTCAACCTGAAAGCATAGAAAGATGCATAAACTTTAAGTTAGAGGTGGATTTCAGTCAGTTTTCCTCAAAATACAGGAGTTCTGCATGAAGTGTTCATATTGGCCTTCTCTCGCTGAGAAAACGCTATTTGTGACCTTCGTAACAAAACAGCCATAACTTTTGTTCAAAGTGAGTTTTCAGTCAAGTTTCAACCTGAAAGCATAGAAAGATGCATAACTTTGATGTTACAGCTTGATTTCAGTGAGTTTTCATTAAAATACAGGAGTTATGCATGAAGTGTTCATTTTGGCCTTCTCTCGCTGAGAAAACACTATTTGTGACCTGTGATACAAAAGTGCCATAACTTTTCTTCAAAGTGAGTTTTCAGTCAAGTTTGAATCTGAAAGCATAGAAAGATGCAAAAACTTGAAGTTACAGGTGGATTTCAGTGAGTTTTCATCAAAATACAGGAGTTCTGCATGAAGTGTTCATTTTGGCCTTCTCTCGTTGAGAAAACACTATTTGTGACCTGTGATACAAAAATGCCATAACTTTTCTTCAAAGTGAGTTTTCAGTCAAGTTTCAACCTGAAAGCATAGAAAGATGCATAAACTTGAAGTTACAGGTGGATTTCAGTGAGTTTTCATCAAAATACAGGAGTTCTGCATGAAGTGTTCATTTTGGCCTTCTCTCGCTGAGAAAACGCTATTTGTGACCTGTGACACAAAACAGCCATAACTTTTATTCAAAGTGAGTTTTCAGTCAAGTTTCAACCTGAAAGCATAGAAAGATGCATAAACTTGAAGTTACAGGTGGATTTCAGTGAGTTTTCATCAAAATACAGGAGTTCTGCATGAAGTGTTCATTTTGGCCTTCTCTCGCTGAGAAAACGCTATTTGTGACCTGTGACACAAAAAGTCCATAACTTTTGTTCAAAGTGAGTTTTCAGTCAAGTTTCCACCTGATAGCAGAGAAAGATGCATAAACTTGAAGTTACAGCTAGATTTCAGTGAGTTTTTCTCAAAATACAGGAGTTCTGCATGAAGTGTTCATTTTGGCCTTCTCGCGCTGAGAAAACATTATTTGTGACCTGTGATACAAAAATGCCATAACTTTTGTTCAAAGTGAGTTTTCAGTCAAGTTTCAACCTGAAAGCATAGAAAGATGCATAAACTTGAAGTTACAGGTGGATTTCAGTGAGTTTTACTCAAAATACAGGAGTTCTGCATGAAGTGTTCATTTTGGCCTTCTCTCGCTGAGAAAACACTATTTGTGACCTGTGATACAAAAATGCCATAACTTTTCTTCAAAGTGAGTTTTCAGTCAAGTTTCAACCTGAAAGCATAGAAAGATGCATAAACTTGAAGTTACAGGTGGATTTCAGTGAGTTTTCATCAAAATACAGGAGTTCTGCATGAAGTGTTCATTTTGGCCTTCTCTCGCTGAGAAAACGCTATTTGTGACCTGTGACACAAAACAGCCATAACTTTTATTCAAAGTGAGTTTTCAGTCAAGTTTCAACCTGAAAGCATAGAAAGATGCATAAACTTGAAGTTACAGGTGGATTTCAGTGAGTTTTCATCAAAATACAGGAGTTCTGCATGAAGTGTTCATTTTGGCCTTCTCTCGCTGAGAAAACGCTATTTGTGACCTGTGACACAAAAAGTCCATAACTTTTGTTCAAAGTGAGTTTTCAGTCAAGTTTCCACCTGATAGCAGAGAAAGATGCATAAACTTGAAGTTACAGCTAGATTTCAGTGAGTTTTTCTCAAAATACAGGAGTTCTGCATGAAGTGTTCATTTTGGCCTTCTCGCGCTGAGAAAACATTATTTGTGACCTGTGATACAAAAATGCCATAACTTTTGTTCAAAGTGAGTTTTCAGTCAAGTTTCAACCTGAAAGCATAGAAAGATGCATAAACTTGAAGTTACAGGTGGATTTCAGTGAGTTTTACTCAAAATACAGGAGTTCTGCATGAAGTGTTCATTTTGGCCTTCTCTCGCTGAGAAAACACTATTTGTGACCTGTGATACAAAAATGCCATAACTTTTTTTAAAAGTGAGTTTCCAGTCAAGTTTTCACCTGAAAGCATAGAAAGATGCATAAACTTGAAGTTACAGCTAGATTTCAGTGAGTTTTTCTCAAAACACAGGAGTTCTGCATGAAGTGTTCATTTTGGCCTTCTCTCGCTGAGAAAACGCTATTTGTGACCTGCGTCACAAAACAGCCATAACTTTTGTTCAAAGTAAGTTTTCAGTCAAGTTTCAACCTGAAAGCATAGAAAGATGCATAACTTTGATGTTACAGCTTGATTTCAGTGAGTTTTCATCAAAATACAGGAGTTATGCATGAAGTGTTCATTTTGGCCTTCTCTCGCTGAGAAAACACTATTTGTGACCTGTGATACAAAAGTGCCATAACTTTTCTTCAAAGTGAGTTTTCAGTCAAGTTTCAATCTGAAAGCATAGAAAGATGCATAAACTTGAAGTTACAGGTGGATTTCAGTGAGTTTTCATCAAAATACAGGAGTTCTGCATGAAGTGTTCATTTTGGCCTTCTCTCGTTGAGAACACACTATTTGTGACCTGTGATACAAAAATGCCATAACTTTTGTTCAAAGTGAGTTTTCAGTCAAGTTTCAACCTGAAAGCACAGAAAGATGCATAAACTTGAAGTTACAGGTGGATTTCAGTGAGATTTCCTCAAAATACAGGAGTTCTGCATGAAGTGTTCATTTTGGCCTTCTCTCGCTGAGAAAACACTATTTGTGACCTGCGTCACAAAACAGCCATAACTTTTGTTCAAAGTGAGTTTTCAGTCAAGTTTCAACCTTAAAGCATAGAAAGATGCATAACTTTGATGTTACAGCTTGATTTCAGTTAGTTTTCATCAAAATACAGGAGTTCTGCATGAAGTGTTCATTTTGGCCTTCTCTCGCTGAGAAAACGCTATTTGTGACCTGTGAAACAAAACAGCCATAACTTTTGTTCAAAGTGAGTTTTCAGTCAAGTTTCAACCTGAAAGCATAGAAAGATGCATAACATTGAAGTGACAGCTTGATTTCAGTAAGTTTTCATCAAAATACAGGAGTTATGCATGAAGTGTTCATTTTGGCCTTCTCTCGCTGAGAAAACACTATTTGTGACCTGTGATCCAAAAATGCCATAACTTTTTTTAAAAGTGAGTTTTCAGTCAAGTTTCAATCTGAAAGCATAGACAGATGCATAAACTTGAAGTTACAGGTGGATTTCAGTGAGTTTTCCTCAAAATACAGGAGTTCTGCATGAAGTGTTCATTTTGGCCTTCTCTCGCTGAGAAAACGCTATTTGTGACCTGTGACACAAAACAGCCATAACTTTTGTTCATAGTGAGTTTTCAGTAAAGTTTCAACCTGAAAGCACAGAAAGATGCATAAACTTGAAGTTACAGGTGGATTTCAGTGAGATTTCCTCAAAATACAGGAGTTCTGCATGAAGTGTTCATTTTGGCCTTCTCTCGCTGAGAAAACGCTATTTGTGACCTGTGACACAAAACAGCCATAACTTTTGTTCAAAGTGAGTTTTCAGTCAAGTTTCAACCTGAAAGCATAGAAAGATGCATAAACTTGAAGTTAGAGGTGGATTTCAGTCAGTTTTCCTCAAAATACAGGAGTTCTGCATGAAGTGTTCATATTGGCCTTCTCTCGCTGAGAAAACACTATTTGTGACCTGCGTCACAAAACAGCCATAACTTTTGTTCAAAGTGAGTTTTCAGTCAAGTTTCAACCTTAAAGCATAGAAAGATGCATAACTTTGATGTTACAGCTTGATTTCAGTTAGTTTTCATCAAAATACAGGAGTTCTGCATGAAGTGTTCATTTTGGCCTTCTCTCGCTGAGAAAACGCTATTTGTGACCTGTGAAACAAAACAGCCATAACTTTTGTTCAAAGTGAGTTTTCAGTCAAGTTTCAACCTGAAAGCATAGAAAGATGCATAACATTGAAGTGACAGCTTGATTTCAGTAAGTTTTCATCAAAATACAGGAGTTATGCATGAAGTGTTCATTTTGGCCTTCTCTCGCTGAGAAAACACTATTTGTGACCTGTGATCCAAAAATGCCATAACTTTTTTTAAAAGTGAGTTTTCAGTCAAGTTTCAATCTGAAAGCATAGACAGATGCATAAACTTGAAGTTACAGGTGGATTTCAGTGAGTTTTCCTCAAAATACAGGAGTTCTGCATGAAGTGTTCATTTTGGCCTTCTCTCGCTGAGAAAACGCTATTTGTGACCTGTGACACAAAACAGCCATAACTTTTGTTCATAGTGAGTTTTCAGTAAAGTTTCAACCTGAAAGCATAGAAAGATGCATAAACTTTAAGTTAGAGGTGGATTTCAGTCAGTTTTCCTCAAAATACAGGAGTTCTGCATGAAGTGTTCATATTGGCCTTCTCTCGCTGAGAAAACGCTATTTGTGACCTTCGTAACAAAACAGCCATAACTTTTGTTCAAAGTGAGTTTTCAGTAAAGTTTCAACCTGAAAGCATAGAAAGATGCATAACTTTGAATTTACAGCTTGATTTCAGTGAGTTATCATCAAAATACAGGAGTTATGCATGAAGTGTTCATTTTGGCCTTCTCTCGTTGAGAAAACACTATTTGTGACCTGTGATACAAAAATGCCATAACTTTTGTTCAAAGTGAGTTTTCAGTCAAGTTTCAACCTGAAAGCACAGAAAGATGCATAAACTTGAAGTTACAGGTGGATTTCAGTGAGTTTTCATCAAAATACAGGAGTTCTGCATGAAGTGTTCATTTTGGCCTTCTCTCGCTGAGAAAACGCTATTTGTGACCTGTGACACAAAACAGCCATAACTTTTGTTCAAAGTGAGTTTTCAGTCAAGTTTCAACCTGAAAGCATAGAAAGATGCATAAACTTGAAGTTAGAGGTGGATTTCAGTCAGTTTTCCTCAAAATACAGGAGTTCTGCATGAAGTGTTCATATTGGCCTTCTCTCGCTGAGAAAACACTATTTGTGACCTGCGTCACAAAACAGCCATAACTTTTGTTCAAAGTGAGTTTTCAGTCAAGTTTCAACCTTAAAGCATAGAAAGATGCATAACTTTGATGTTACAGCTTGATTTCAGTTAGTTTTCATCAAAATACAGGAGTTCTGCATGAAGTGTTCATTTTGGCCTTCTCTCGCTGAGAAAACGCTATTTGTGACCTGTGAAACAAAACAGCCATAACTTTTGTTCAAAGTGAGTTTTCAGTCAAGTTTCAACCTGAAAGCATAGAAAGATGCATAACATTGAAGTGACAGCTTGATTTCAGTAAGTTTTCATCAAAATACAGGAGTTATGCATGAAGTGTTCATTTTGGCCTTCTCTCGCTGAGAAAACACTATTTGTGACCTGTGATCCAAAAATGCCATAACTTTTTTTAAAAGTGAGTTTTCAGTCAAGTTTCAATCTGAAAGCATAGACAGATGCATAAACTTGAAGTTACAGGTGGATTTCAGTGAGTTTTCATCAAAATACAGGAGTTCTGCATGAAGTGTTCATTTTGGCCTTCTCTCGCTGAGAAAACGCTATTTGTGACCTGTGACACAAAACAGCCATAACTTTTGTTCATAGTGAGTTTTCAGTAAAGTTTCAACCTGAAAGCATAGAAAGATGCATAAACTTTAAGTTAGAGGTGGATTTCAGTCAGTTTTCCTCAAAATACAGGAGTTCTGCATGAAGTGTTCATATTGGCCTTCTCTCGCTGAGAAAACGCTATTTGTGACCTGTGACACAAAAAGTCCATAACTTTTGTTCAAAGTGAGTTTTCAGTCAAGTTTCCACCTGATAGCAGAGAAAGATGCATAAACTTGAAGTTACAGCTAGATTTCAGTGAGTTTTACTCAGAATACAGGAGTTCTGCATGAAGTGTTCATTTTGGCCTTCTCTCGCTGAGAAAACACTATTTGTGACCTGTGATACAAAAATGCCATAACTTTTTTTAAAAGTGAGTTTCCAGTCGAGTTTTCACCTGAAAGCATAGAAAGATGCATAAACTTGAAGTTACAGCTAGATTTCAGTGAGTTTTTCTCAAAACACAGGAGTTCTGCATGAAGTGTTCATTTTGGCCTTCTCTCGCTGAGAAAACGCTATTTGTGACCTGCGTCACAAAACAGCCATAACTTTTGTTCAAAGTAAGTTTTCAGTCAAGTTTCAACCTGAAAGCATAGAAAGATGCATAACTTTGATGTTACAGCTTGATTTCAGTGAGTTTTCATCAAAATACAGGAGTTATGCATGAAGTGTTCATTTTGGCCTTCTCTCGCTGAGAAAACACTATTTGTGACCTGTGATACAAAAGTGCCATAACTTTTCTTCAAAGTGAGTTTTCAGTCAAGTTTCAATCTGAAAGCATAGAAAGATGCATAAACTTGAAGTTACAGGTGGATTTCAGTGAGTTTTCATCAAAATACAGGAGTTCTGCATGAAGTGTTCATTTTGGCCTTCTCTCGTTGAGAACACACTATTTGTGACCTGTGATACAAAAATGCCATAACTTTTGTTCAAAGTGAGTTTTCAGTCAAGTTTCAACCTGAAAGCACAGAAAGATGCATAAACTTGAAGTTACAGGTGGATTTCAGTGAGATTTCCTCAAAATACAGGAGTTCTGCATGAAGTGTTCATTTTGGCCTTCTCTCGCTGAGAAAACACTATTTGTGACCTGCGTCACAAAACAGCCATAACTTTTGTTCAAAGTGAGTTTTCAGTCAAGTTTCAACCTTAAAGCATAGAAAGATGCATAACTTTGATGTTACAGCTTGATTTCAGTTAGTTTTCATCAAAATACAGGAGTTCTGCATGAAGTGTTCATTTTGGCCTTCTCTCGCTGAGAAAACGCTATTTGTGACCTGTGAAACAAAAATGCCATAACTTTTGTTCAAAGTGAGTTTTCAGTCAAGTTTCAACCTGAAAGCATAGAAAGATACATAACATTGAAGTGACAGCTTGATTTCAGTAAGTTTTCATCAAAATACAGGAGTTATGCATGAAGTGTTCATTTTGGCCTTCTCTCGCTGAGAAAACACTATTTGTGACCTGTGATCCAAAAATGCCATAACTTTTTTTAAAAGTGAGTTTTCAGTCAAGTTTCAATCTGAAAGCATAGACAGATGCATAAACTTGAAGTTACAGGTGGATTTCAGTGAGTTTTCCTCAAAATACAGGAGTTCTGCATGAAGTGTTCATTTTGGCCTTCTCTCGCTGAGAAAACGCTATTTGTGACCTGTGACACAAAACAGCCATAACTTTTGTTCAAAGTGAGTTTTCAGTAAAGTTTCAACCTGAAAGCATAGAAAGATGCATAAACTTTAAGTTAGAGGTGGATTTCAGTCAGTTTTCCTCAAAATACAGGAGTTCTGCATGAAGTGTTCATATTGGCCTTCTCTCGCTGAGAAAACGCTATTTGTGACCTTCGTAACAAAACAGCCATAACTTTTGTTCAAAGTGAGTTTTCAGTAAAGTTTCAACCTGAAAGCATAGAAAGATGCATAACTTTGAATTTACAGCTTGATTTCAGTGAGTTATCATCAAAATACAGGAGTTATGCATGAAGTGTTCATTTTGGCCTTCTCTCGTTGAGAAAACACTATTTGTGACCTGTGATACAAAAATGCCATAACTTTTGTTCAAAGTGAGTTTTCAGTCAAGTTTCAACCTGAAAGCACAGAAAGATGCATAAACTTGAAGTTACAGGTGGATTTCAGTGAGTTTTCATCAAAATACAGGAGTTCTGCATGAAGTGTTCATTTTGGCCTTCTCTCGCTGAGAAAACGCTATTTGTGACCTGTGACACAAAACAGCCATAACTTTTCTTCAAAGTGAGTTTTCAGTCAAGTTTCAACCTGAAAGCATAGAAAGATGCATAAACTTGAAGTTAGAGGTGGATTTCAGTCAGTTTTCCTCAAAATACAGGAGTTCTGCATGAAGTGTTCATATTGGCCTTCTCTCGCTGAGAAAACACTATTTGTGACCTGCGTCACAAAACAGCCATAACTTTTGTTCAAAGTGAGTTTTCAGTCAAGTTTCAACCTTAAAGCATAGAAAGATGCATAACTTTGATGTTACAGCTTGATTTCAGTTAGTTTTTCTCAAAATACAGGAGTTCTGCATGAAGTGTTCATTTTGGCCTTCTCGCGCTGAGAAAACATTATTTGTGACCTGTGATACAAAAATGCCATAACTTTTGTTCAAAGTGAGTTTTCAGTCAAGTTTCAACCTGAAAGCATAGAAAGATGCATAAACTTGAAGTTACAGGTGGATTTCAGTGAGTTTTACTCAAAATACAGGAGTTCTGCATGAAGTGTTCATTTTGGCCTTCTCTCGCTGAGAAAACACTATTTGTGACCTGTGA
Source organism: Aulostomus chinensis (assembly GCF_037954235.1). Taxonomy (NCBI): domain Eukaryota; kingdom Metazoa; phylum Chordata; class Actinopteri; order Syngnathiformes; family Aulostomidae; genus Aulostomus; species Aulostomus chinensis. The sequence continues at coordinate 59,401 of NW_028234192.1, forward strand.
TACAAAAATGCCATAACTTTTTTTAAAACTGAGTTTTCAGTCAAGTTTCAACCTGAAAGCATAGAAAGATGCATAAACTTGAAGTTACAGGTGGATTTCAGTGAGTTTTCATCAAAATACAGGAGTTCTGCATGAAGTGTTCATTTTTGCCTTCTCTCGCTGAGAAAACGCTATTTGTGACCTGTGACACAAAAAGTCCATAACTTTTGTTCAAAGTGAGTTTTCAGTCAAGTTTCCACCTGATAGCAGAGAAAGATGCATAAACTTGACGTTACAGCTAGATTTCAGTGAGTTTTTCTCAAAATACAGGAGTTCTGCATGAAGTGTTCATTTTGGCCTTCTCACGCTGAGAAAACATTATTTGTGACCTGTGATACAAAAATGCCATAACTTTTGTTCAAAGTGAGTTTTCAGTCAAGTTTCAACCTGAAAGCATAGAAAGATGCATAAACTTGAAGTTACAGGTGTATTTCAGTGAGTTTTACTCAAAATACAGGAGTTCTGCATGAAGTGTTCATTTTGGCCTTCTCTCGCTGAGAAAACACTATTTGTGACCTGTGATACAAAAATGCCATAACTTTTTTTAAAAGTGAGTTTTCAGTCAAGTTTCCAACTGAAAGCATAGAAAGATGCATAAACTTGAAGTTACAGCTAGATTTCAGTGAGTTTTTCTCAAAACACAGGAGTTCTGCATGAAGTGTTCATTTTGGCCTTCTCTCGCTGAGAAAACGCTATTTGTGACCTGCGTCACAAAACAGCCATAACTTTTGTTCAAAGTAAGTTTTCAGTCAAGTTTCAACCTGAAAGCATAGAAAGATGCATAACTTTGATGTTACAGCTTGATTTCAGTGAGTTTTCATCAAAATACAGGAGTTATGCATGAAGTGTTCATTTTGGCCTTCTCTCGCTGAGAAAACACTATTTGTGACCTGTGATACAAAAGTGCCATAACTTTTCTTCAAAGTGAGTTTTCAGTCAAGTTTCAATCTGAAAGCATAGAAAGATGCATAAACTTGAAGTTACAGGTGGATTTCAGTGAGTTTTCATCAAAATACAGGAGTTCTGCATGAAGTGTTCATTTTGGCCTTCTCTCGTTGAGAAAACACTATTTGTGACCTGTGATACAAAAATGCCATAACTTTTGTTCAAAGTGAGTTTTCAGTCAAGTTTCAACCTGAAAGCACAGAAAGATGCATAAACTTGAAGTTACAGGTGGATTTCAGTGAGTTTTCATCAAAATACAGGAGTTCTGCATGAAGTGTTCATTTTGGCCTTCTCTCGCTGAGAAAACGCTATTTGTGACCTGCGTCACAAAACAGCCATAACTTTTGTTCAAAGTGAGTTTTCAGTAAAGTTTCAACCTGAAAGCATAGAAAGATGCATAAACTTGAAGTTAGAGGTTGATTTCAGTCAGTTTTCCTCAAAATACAGGAGTTCTGCATGAAGTGTTCATATTGGCCTTCTCTCGCTGAGAAAACACTATTTGTGACCTGTGACACAAAACAGCCATAACTTTTGTTCAAAGTGAGTTTTCAGTCAAGTTTCAACCTGAAAGCATAGAAAGATGCATAACTTTGATGTTACAGCTTGATTTCAGTTAGTTTTCATCAAAATACAGGAGTTCTGCATGAAGTGTTCATTTTGGCCTTCTCTCGCTGAGAAAACGCTATTTGTGACCTGTGAAACAAAACAGCCATAACTTTTGTTCAAACTGAGTTTTCAGTCAAGTTTCAACCTGAAAGCATAGAAAGATGCATAACATTGAAGTGACAGCTTGATTTCAGTAAGTTTTCATCAAAATACAGGAGTTATGCATGAAGTGTTCATTTTGGCCTTCTCTCGCTGAGAAAACACTATTTGTGACCTGTGATACAAAAATGCCATAACTTTTTTTAAAAGTGAGTTTTCAGTCAAGTTTCAATCTGAAAGCATAGAAAGATGCATAAACTTGAAGTTACAGGTGGATTTCAGTGAGTTTTACTCAAAATACAGGAGTTCTGCATGAAGTGTTCATTTTGGCCTTCTCTCGCTGAGAAAACGCTATTTGTGACCTTCGTCACAAAACAGCCATAACTTTTGTTCAAAGTGAGTTTTCAGTCAAGTTTCAACCTGAAAGCATAGAAAGATGCATAACTTTGATGTTACAGCTTGATTTCAGTGAGTTTTCATCAAAATACAGGAGTTATGCATGAAGTGTTCATTTTGGCCTTCTCTCGCTGAGAAAACACTATTTGTGACCTGTGATACAAAAGTGCCATAACTTTTCTTCAAAGTGAGTTTTCAGTCAAGTTTCAATCTGAAAGCATAGAAAGATGCATAAACTTGAAGTTACAGGTGGATTTCAGTGAGTTTTCATCAAAATACAGGAGTTCTGCATGAAGTGTTCATTTTGGCCTTCTCTCGTTGAGAAAACACTATTTGTGACCTGTGATACAAAAATGCCATAACTTTTCTTCAAAGTGAGTTTTCAGTCAAGTTTCAACCTGAAAGCATAGAAAGATGCATAAACTTGAAGTTACAGGTGGATTTCAGTGAGTTTTCATCAAAATACAGGAGTTCTGCATGAAGTGTTCATTTTGGCCTTCTCTCGCTGGGAAAACGCTATTTGTGACCTGTGACACAAAACAGCCATAACTTTTGTTCAAAGTGAGTTTTCAGTAAAGTTTCAACCTGAAAGCATAGAAAGATGCATAACTTTGATGTTACAGCTTGATTTCAGTGAGTTTTCATCAAAATAAAGGAGTTCTGCATGAAGTGTTCATTTTGGCCTTCTCTCGCTGAGAAAACACTATTTGTGACCTGCGTCACAAAACAGCCATAACTTTTATTCAAAGTGAGTTTTCAGTCAAGTTTCAACCTGAAAGCATAGAAAGATGCATAAACTTGAAGTTACAGGTGGATTTCAGTGAGTTTTCATCAAAATACAGGAGTTCTGCATGAAGTGTTCATTTTGGCCTTCTCTCGCTGAGAAAACGCTATTTCTGACCTGTGACACAAAAAGTCCATAACTTTTGTTCAAAGTGAGTTTTCAGTCAAGTTTCCACCTGATAGCAGAGAAAGATGCATAAACTTGAAGTTACAGCTAGATTTCAGTGAGTTTTTCTCAAAATACAGGAGTTCTGCATGAAGTGTTCATTTTGGCCTTCTCGCGCTGAGAAAACATTATTTGTGACCTGTGATACAAAAATGCCATAACTTTTGTTCAAAGTGAGTTTTCAGTCAAGTTTCAACCTGAAAGCATAGAAAGATGCATAAACTTGAAGTTACAGGTGGATTTCAGTGAGTTTTACTCAAAATACAGGAGTTCTGCATGAAGTGTTCATTTTGGCCTTCTCTCGCTGAGAAAACACTATTTGTGACCTGTGATACAAAAATGCCATAACTTTTTTTAAAAGTGAGTTTTCAGTCAAGTTTAAAACTGAAAGCATAGAAAGATGCATAAACTTGAAGTTACAGGTGGATTTCAGTGAGTTTTCATCAAAATACAGGAGTTCTGCATGAAGTGTTCATTCTTGCCTTCTCTCGCTGAGAAAACGCTATTTGTTACCTGTGAGACAAAACAGCCATCACTTTTGTTCAAAGTGAGTTTTCAGTAAAGTTTCAACCTGAAAGCATAGAAAGATGCATAAACTTGAAGTTACAGGTGGATTTCAGTGAGTTTTACTCAAAATACAGGAGTTCTGCATGAAGTGTTAATTTTGGCCTTCTCTCGCTGAGAAAACATTATTTGTGACCTGTGATACAAAAATGCCATAACTTTTGTTCAAAGTGAGTTTTCAGTCAAGTTTCAACCTGAAAGCATAGAAAGATGCATAACTTTGAAGTTACAGCTTGATTTCAGTGAGTTTTTCTCAAAATACAGGAGATCTGCATGAAGTGTTCATTTTGGCCTTCTCTCGCTGAGAAAACACTATTTGTGACCTGTGATACAAAAGTGCCATAACTTTTGTTCAAAGTGAGTTTTCAGTCAAGTTTCAACCTGAAAGCATAGAAAGATGCATAAACTTGAAGTTACAGCTTGAATTCAGTGAGTTTTTCTCAAAATACAGGAGTTCTGCATGAAGTGTTCATTTTGGCCTTCTCTCGCTGAGAAAACATTATTTGTGACCTGTGATACAAAAATGCCATAACTTTTCTTCAAAGTGAGTTTTCAGTCAAGTTTCAACCTGAAAGCATAGAAAGATGCATAAACTTTAAGTTACAGGTGGATTTCAGTGAGTTTTCATCAAAATACAGGAGTTCTGCATGAAGTGTTCATTTTGGCCTTCTCTCGCTGAGAAAACGCTATTTGTGACCTGTGAAACAAAACAGCCATAACTTTTGTTCAAAGTGAGTTTTCAGTCAAGTTTCAACCTGAAAGCATAGAAAGATGCATAAACTTGAAGTTACAGCTTGATTTCAGTGAGTTTTTCTCAAAATACAGGAGTTCTGCATGAAGTGTTCATTTTGGCCTTCTCTCGCTGAGAAAACACTATTTGTGACCTGTGAAACAGAACCGCCATAACTTTTGTTCAAAGTGAGTTTTCAGTCAAGTTTCAACCTGAAAGCATAGAAAGATGCATAAACTTGAAGTTACAGGTGGATTTTAGTGAGTTTTCATCAAAATACAGGAGTTATGCATGAAGTGTTCATTTTGGCCCTCTCTCGCTGAGAAAACGCTATTTGTGACCTGTGATACAAAACAGCCATAACTTTTTTTCAAAGTGAGTTTTCAGTCAAGTTTCTACCTGAAAGCATAGAAAGATGCATAAACTTTAAGTTAGAGGTGGATTTCAGTCAGTTTTCCTCAAAATACAAGAGTTCTGCATGAAGTGTTCATTTTGGCCTTCTCTCGCTGAGAAAACACTATTTGTGACCTGCGTCACAAAACAGCCATAACTTTTGTTCAAAGTGAGTTTTCAGTCAAGTTTCAACCTGAAAGCAAAGAAAGATGCATAACTTTGAAGTTACAGCTTGATTTCAGTGAGTTTTCATCAAAATACAGGAGTTATGCATGAAGTGTTCATTTTGGCCTTCTCTAGTTGAGAAAACACTATTTGTGACCTGTGAAACAAAAATGCCATAACTTTTCTTCAAAGTGAGTTTTCAGTCAAGTTTCAACCTGAAAGCATAGAAAGATGCATAAACTTGAAGTTACAGGTGGATTTCAGTGAGTTTTCATCAAAATACAGGAGTTCTGCATGAAGTGTTCATTTTGGCCTTCTCTCGCTGAGAAAACGCTATTTGTAACCTGTGACACAAAAAGTCCATAACTTTTGTTCAAAGTGAGTTTTCAGTCAAGTTTCCACCTGAAAGCATAGAAAGATGCATAAACTTGAAGTTACAGCTTGATTTCAGTGAGTTTTTCTCAAAATACAGGAGTTCTGCATGAAGTGTTCATTTTGGCCTTCTCTCGCTGAGAAAACATTATTTGTGACCTGCGAAACAAAACCGGCATAACTTTTGTTCAAAGTGAGTTTTCAGTCAAGTTTCAACCTGAAAGCATAGAAAGATGCATAACTTTGAAGTTACAGCTTGATTTCAGTGAGTTTTTCTCAAAATACAGGAGATCTGCATGAAGTGTTCATTTTGGCCTTCTCTCGCTGAGAAAACACTATTTGTGACCTGTGATACAAAAGTGCCATAACTTTTGTTCAAAGTGAGTTTTCAGTCAAGTTTCAAACTGAAAGCATAGAAAGATGCATAAACTTGAAGTTACAGCTTGAATTCAGTGAGTTTTTCTCAAAATACAGGAGTTCTGCATGAAGTGTTCATTTTGGCCTTCTCTCGCTGAGAAAACATTATTTGTGACCTGTGATACAAAAATGCCATAACTTTTCTTCAAAGTGAGTTTTCAGTCAAGTTTCAACCTGAAAGCATAGAAAGATGCATAAACTTTAAGTTACAGGTGGATTTCAGTGAGTTTTCATCAAAATACAGGAGTTCTGCATGAAGTGTTCATTTTGGCCTTCTCTCGCTGAGAAAACGCTATTTGTGACCTGTGAAACAAAACAGCCATAACTTTTGTTCAAAGTGAGTTTTCAGTCAAGTTTCAACCTGAAAGCATAGAAAGATGCATAAACTTGAAGTTACAGCTTGATTTCAGTGAGTTTTTCTCAAAATACAGGAGTTCTGCATGAAGTGTTCATTTTGGCCCTCTCTCGCTGAGAAAACACTATTTGTGACCTGTGAAACAGAACCGCCATAACTTTTGTTCAAAGTGAGTTTTCAGTCAAGTTTCAACCTGAAAGCATAGAAAGATGCATAAACTTGAAGTTACAGGTGGATTTCAGTGAGTTTTCATCAAAATACAGGAGTTATGCATGAAGTGTTCATTTTGGCCCTCTCTCGCTGAGAAAACGCTATTTGTGACCTGTGATACAAAAATGCCATAACTTTTGTTCAAAGTGAGTTTTCAGTCAAGTTTCAACCTGAAAGCATAGAAAGATGCATAAACTTGAAGTTACAGCTTGATTTCAGTGAGTTTTCATCAAAATACAGGAGTTCTGCATGAAGTGTTCATTTTGGCCTTCTCTCGCTGAGAAAACACTATTTGTGACCTGTGATACAAAAATGCCATAACTTTTGTTCAAAGTGAGTTTTCAGTCAAGTTTCAACCTGAAAGCATAGAAAGATGCATAAACTTGAAGTTACAGGTGGATTTTAGTGAGTTTTCATCAAAATACAGGAGTTCTGCATGAAGTGTTCATTTTGGCCTTCTCTCGCTGAGAAAAAAATATTTTTGACCTATGAAACAAAACCGGCATAACTTTTGTTCAAAGTGAGTTTTCAGTCAAGTTTCAACCTGAAAGCATAGAAAGATGCATAAACTTGAAGTTACAGCTTGGATTCAGTGAGTTTTTCTCAAAATACAGGAGTTCTGCATGAAGTGTTCATTTTGGCCTTTTCTCGCTGAGAAAACACTATTTGTGACCTGTGATACAAAAATGCCATAACTTTTGTTCAAAGTGAGTTTTCAGTCAAGTTTCAACCTGAAAGCATAGAAAGATGCATAAACTTGAAGTTACAGGTGGATTTCAGTGAGTTTTCATCAAAATACAGGAGTTCTGCATGAAGTGTTCATTTTGGCCTTCTCTCGCTGAGAAAACGCTATTTGTGACCTGTGACACAAAAAGTCCATAACTTTTGTTCAAAGTGAGTTTTCAGTCAAGTTTCCACCTGAAAGAATAGAAAGATGCATAAACTTGAAGTTACAGCTTGATTTCAGTGAGTTTTTCTCAAAATACAGGAGTTCTGCATGAAGTGTTCATTTTGGCCTTCTCTCGCTGAGAAAACATTATTTGTGACCTGTGACACAAAAATGCCATAACTTTTGTTCAAAGTGAGTTTTCAGTCAAGTTTCAACCTGAAAGCATAGAAAGATGCATAAACTTGAAGTTACAGGTGGATTTCAGTAATACAGGAGTTATGCATGAAGTGTTCATTTTGGCCTTCTCTCGCTGAGAAAACGCTATTTGTGACCTGTGAAACAAAACAGCCATAACTTTTGTTCAAAGTGAGTTTTCAGTCAAGTTTCAACCTGAAAGCATAGAAAGATGCATAACATTGAAGTTACAGCTTGATTTCAGTGAGTTTTCATCAAAATACAGGAGTTATGCATGAAGTGTTCATTTTGGCCTTCTCTCGCTGAGAAAACAGTATTTGTGACCTGTGATACAAAACAGCCATAACTTTTGTTCAAAGTGAGTTTTCAGTCAAGTTTCAACCTGAATGCATAGAAAGGTGCATAACATTGAAGTTACAGCTTGATTTCAGTGAGTTTTCATCAAAATACAGGAGTTATGCATGAAGTGTTCATTTTGGCCTTCTCTCGCTGAGAAAACACTATTTGTGACCTGTGATACAAAAATGCCATAACTTTTTTTAAAAGTGAGTTTTCAGTCAAGTTTTAATCTGAAAGCATAGAAAGATGCATAAACTTGAAGTTACAGGTGGATTTCAGTGAGTTTTCATCAAAATACAGGAGTTCTGCATGAAGTGTTCATTTTGGCCTTCTCTCGCTGAGAAAACGCTATTTGTGACCAGTGAGACAAAACAGCCATAACTTTTGTTCAAAGTGAGTTTTCAGTAAAGTTTCAACCTGAAAGCATAGAAAGATGCATAACTTTGAAGTTACAGCTTGATGTCAGTGAGTTTTCATCAAAATACAGGAGTTATGCATGAAGTGTTCATTTTGGCCTTCTCTTGTTGAGAAAACACTATTTGTGACCTGTGATACAAAAGTGCCATAACTTTTCTTCAAAGTGAGTTTTCAGTCAAGTTTCAACCTGAAAGCATAGAAAGATGCATAACGTTGAAGTTACAGCTTGATTTCAGTGAGTATTTATCAAAATACAGGAGTTATGCATGAAGTGTTCATTTTGGCCTTCTCTCGTTGAGAAAACACTATTTTTGACCTGTGATACAAAAGTGCCATAACTTTTCTTCAAAGTGAGTTTTCAGTCAAGTTTCAACCTGAAAGCAAAGAAAGATGCATAAACTTGAAGTTACAGCTTGATTTCAGTGAGTTTTTCTCAAAATACAGGAGTTCTGCATGAAGTGTTCATTTTGGCCTTCTCTCGCTGAGAAAACGCTATTTGTAACCTGTGACACAAAAATGCCATAACTTTTGTTCAAAGTGAGTTTTCAGTCAAGTTTCAACCTGAAAGCATAGAACGATGCATAAACTTGAAGTTACAGGTGGATTTCAGTGAGTTTTTCTCAAAATACAGAAGTTATGAATGAAGTGTTCATTTTGGCCTTCTCTCGCTGAGAAAACACTATTTGTGACCCTCGATACAAAAATGCCATAACTTTTGTTCAAAGTGAGTTTTCAGTCAAGTTTCAACCTGAAAGCATAGAAAGATGCATAAACTTGAAGTTACAGTTTGATTTCAGTGAGATTTCCTCAAAATACAGGAGTTGTGCATGAACTTTTCATTTTGGCTTTCTCTCGCTGAGAAAACGCTATTTGTGACCTGTGAAACAAAACAGACATAACTTTGTTCAAAGTGAGTTTTCAGTCAAGTTTCAACCTGAAAGCATAGAAAGATGCATAAACTTGAAGTTACATCTTGATTTCAGTGAGTTTTTCTCAAAATACAGGAGTTATGCATGAAGTGTTCAATTTGGCCTTCTCTCGCTGAGAAAACACTATTTGTGAACTGTGATACAAAAATGCCATAACTTTTTTTAAAAGTGAGTTTTCAGTCAAGTTTCAACCTGAAAGCATAGAAAGATGCATAAACTTGAAGTTACAGGTGGATTTCAGTAATACAGGAGTTATGCATGAAGTGTTCATTTTGGCCTTCTCTCGCTGAGAAAACGCTATTTGTGACCTGTGAAACAAAACAGCCATAACTTTTGTTCAAAGTGAGTTTTCAGTCAAGTTTCAACCTGAAAGCATAGAAAGATGCATAACATTGAAGTTACAGCTTGATTTCAGTGAGTTTTCATCAAAATACAGGAGTTATGCATGAAGTGTTCATTTTGGCCTTCTCTCGCTGAGAAAACACTATTTGTGACCTGTGATACAAAACAGCCATAACTTTTGTTCAAAGTGAGTTTTCAGTCAAGTTTCAACCTGAATGCATAGAAAGATGCATAACATTGAAGTTACAGCTTGATTTCAGTGAGTTTTCATCAAAATACAGGAGTTATGCATGAAGTGTTCATTTTGGCCTTCTCTCGCTGAGAAAACACTATTTGTGACCTGTGATACAAAAATGCCATAACTTTTTTTAAAAGTGAGTTTTCAGTCAAGTTTTAATCTGAAAGCATAGAAAGATGCATAAACTTGAAGTTACAGGTGGATTTCAGTGAGTTTTCATCAAAATACAGGAGTTCTGCATGAAGTGTTCATTTTGGCCTTCTCTCGCTGAGAAAACGCTATTTGTGACCTGTGAGACAAAACAGCCATAACTTTTGTTCAAAGTGAGTTTTCAGTAAAGTTTCAACCTGAAAGCATAGAAAGATGCATAACTTTGAAGTTACAGCTTGATGTCAGTGAGTTTTCATCAAAATACAGGAGTTATGCATGAAGTGTTCATTTTGGCCTTCTCTTGTTGAGAAAACACTATTTGTGACCTGTGATACAAAAGTGCCATAACTTTTCTTCAAAGTGAGTTTTCAGTCAAGTTTCAACCTGATAGCAGAGAAAGATGCATAAACTTGAAGTTACAGGTGGATTTCAGTGAGTTTTCATCAAAATACAGGAGTTCTGCATGAAGTGTTCATTTTGGCCTTCTCTCACTGAGAAAACGCTATTTGTGACCTGTGAAACAAAACAGCCATAACTTTTGTTCAAAGTGAGTTTTCAGTCAAGTTTCAACCTGAAAGCAAAGAAAGATGCATAAACTTGAAGTTACAGCTTGATTTCAGTGAGTTTTTCTCAAAATACAGGAGTTCTGCATGAAGTGTTCATTTTGGCCTTCTCTCGCTGAGAAAACGCTATTTGTAACCTGTGACACAAAAATGCCATAACTTTTGTTCAAAGTGAGTTTTCAGTCAAGTTTCAACCTGAAAGCATAGAAAGATGCATAAACTTGAAGTTACAGGTGGATTTCAGTGAGTTTTTCTCAAAATACAGAAGTTATGAATGAAGTGTTCATTTTGGCCTTCTCTCGCTGAGAAAACACTATTTGTGACCTTTGATACAAAAATGCCATAACTTTTGTTCAAAGTGAGTTTTCAGTCAAGTTTCAACCTGAAAGCATAGAAAGATGCATAAACTTGAAGTTACAGTTTGATTTCAGTGAGATTTCCTCAAAATACAGGAGTTGTGCATGAACTTTTCATTTTGGCTTTCTCTCACTGAGAAAACGCTATTTGTGACCTGTGAAACAAAACAGACATAACTTTGTTCAAAGTGAGTTTTCAGTCAAGTTTCAACCTGAAAGCATAGAAAGATGCATAAACTTGAAGTTACAGCTTGATTTCAGTGAGTTTTTCTCAAAATACAGGAGTTATGCATGAAGTGTTCAATTTGGCCTTCTCTCGCTGAGAAAACACTATTTGTGAACTGTGATACAAAAATGCCATAACTTTTTTTAAAAGTGAGTTTTCAGTCAAGTTTCAACCTGAAAGCATAGAAAGATGCAAAAACTCTAAGTTACAGCTTGATTTCAGTGAGTTTTTCTCAAAATACAGGAGTTATGCATGAAGTGTTCATTTTGGCCTTCTCTCGCTGAAAAAAACACTATTTGTGACATGCGACACAAAACAGCCATAACTTTTGTTCAAAGTGAGTTTTCAGTCAAGTTTCAACCTGAAAGCATAGAAAGATGCATAACTTTGAAGTTACAGCTTGATTTCAGTGAGTTTTTCTCAAAATACAGGAGTTCTGCATGAAGTGTTCATTTTGGCCTTCTCTCGCTGAAAAAAACGCTATTTGTGACCTGTGACACAAAAATGCCATAACTTTTGTTCAAAGTGAGTTTTCAGTCAAGTTTCAACCTGAAAGCATAGAAAGATGCATAAACTTGAAGTTACAGCCTGATTTCAGTGAGTTTTTCTCAAAATACAGGAGTTATGCATGAAGTGTTCATTTTGGCCTTCTCTCGCTGAGAAAACACTATTTGTGACCTCTGATACAAAAATGCCATAACTTTTGTTCAAAGTGAGTTTTCAGTCATGTTTCAACCTGAAAGCATAGAAAGATGCATAAACTTGAAGTTACAGGTGGATTTCAGTGAGTTTTCATCAAAATACAGGAGTTCTGCATGAAGTGTTCATTTTGGCCTTCTCTCGCTGAGAAAACACTATTTTTGACCTGCGACACATAAAAGCCATAACTTTTCTTCAAAGTGAGTTTTCAGTCAAGTTTCAACCTGAAAGCATAGAAAGATGCATAAACTTGAAGTTACAGGTGGATTTCAGTGAGTTTTTCTCAAAATACAGGAGTTCTGCATGAAGTGTTCATTTTGGCCTTCTCTCGCTGAGAAAACACTATTTTTGACCTGCGACACAAAACAGTCATAACTTTTGTTCAAAGTGAGTTTTCAGTCAAGTTTCACCTGAAAGCATAGAAAGATGCATAAACTTGAAGTTACAGGTGGATTTCAGTGAGTTTTCATCAAAATACAGGAGTTCTGCATGAAGTGTTCATTTTGGCCTTCTCTCGCTGAGAAAACGCTATTTGTGACCTGTGACACAAAAAGGCCATAACTTTTGTTCAAAGTGAGTTTTCAGTCAAGTTTCAACCTGAAAGCATAGAAAGATGCATAAACTTGAAGTTACAGGTGGATTTCAGTGAGTTTTCATCAAAATACAGGAGTTCTGCATGAAGTGTTCATTTTGGCATTCTCTCGCTGAGAAAACACTATTTTTGACCTGCGACACAAAACAGCCATAACTTTTGTTCAAAGTGAGTTTTCAGTCAAGTTTCAACCTGAAAGCATAGAAAGATGCATAAACTTGAGGTTACAGGTTGATTTCAGTGAGTTTTCATCAAAATACAGGAGTTCTGCATGAAGTGTTCATTTTGGCCTTCTCTCGCTGAGAAAACGCTATTTGTGACCTTTGACACAAAAAGGCCATAACTTTTGTTCAAAGTGAGTTTTCAGTCAAGTTTCAACCTGAAAGCATAGAAAGATGCATAACTTTGAAGTTACAGCTTGATTTCAGTGAGTTTTCATCAAAATACAGGAGTTATGCATGAAGTGTTCATTTTGGCCTTCTCTCGCTGAGAAAACATCATTTGTGACCTGCGACACAAAAATGCCATAACTTTTGTTCAAAGTGAGTTTTCAGTCAAGTTTCAACCTGAAAGCATAGAAAGATGCATAAACTTGAAGTTACAGGTGGATTTCAGTGAGTTTTTCTCAAAATACAGGAGTTATGCATGAAGTATTCATTTTGGCCTTCTCTCGCCTAGAAAACACTATTTGTGACCCTTGATACAAAAATGCCATAACTTTTGTTCAAAGTGAGTTTTCAGTCAAGTTTCAACCTGAAAGCATAGAGAGATGCATAAACTTGAAGTTACAGTTTGATTTCAGTGAGATTTCCTCAAAATACAGGAGTTCTGCATGAAGTGTTCATTTTGGCCTTCTCTCGCTGAGAAAACACTATTTGTGACCTGTGATACAAAAATGCCATAACTTTTGTTCAAAATGAGTTTTCAGTCATGTTTCAACCTGAAAGCATAGAAAGATGCATAAACTTGAAGTTACAGGTGGATTTCAGTGAGTTTTCATCAAAATATAGGAGTTCTGCATGAAGTGTTCATTTTGGCCTTCTCTCGCTGAGAAAACACTATTTTTGACCTGCGACACAAAACAGCCATAACTTTTGTTCAAAGTGAGTTTTCAGTCAAGTTTCAACCTGAAAGCATAGAAAGATGCAAAAACTCTAAGTTACAGCTTGATTTCAGTGAGTTTTTCTCAAAATACAGGAGTTATGCATGAAGTGTTCATTTTGGCCTTCTCTCGCTGAAAAAAACACTATTTGTGACATGCGACACAAAACAGCCATAACTTTTGTTCAAAGTGAGTTTTCAGTCAAGTTTCAACCTGAAAGCATAGAAAGATGCATAACTTTGAAGTTACAGCTTGATTTCAGTGAGTTTTTCTCAAAATACAGGAGTTCTGCATGAAGTGTTCATTTTGGCCTTCTCTCGCTGAAAAAAACGCTATTTGTGACCTGTGACACAAAAATGCCATAACTTTTGTTCAAAGTGAGTTTTCAGTCAAGTTTCACCTGAAAGCATAGAAAGATGCATAAACTTGAAGTTACAGGTGGATTTCAGTGAGTTTTCATCAAAATACAGGAGTTCTGCATGAAGTGTTCATTTTGGCCTTCTCTCGCTGAGAAAACGCTATTTGTGACCTGTGACACAAAAAGGCCATAACTTTTGTTCAAAGTGAGTTTTCAGTCAAGTTTCAACCTGAAAGCATAGAAAGATGCATAAACTTGAAGTTACAGGTGGATTTCAGTGAGTTTTCATCAAAATACAGGAGTTCTGCATGAAGTGTTCATTTTGGCATTCTCTCGCTGAGAAAACACTATTTTTGACCTGCGACACAAAACAGCCATAACTTTTGTTCAAAGTGAGTTTTCAGTCAAGTTTCAACCTGAAAGCATAGAAAGATGCATAAACTTGAGGTTACAGGTTGATTTCAGTGAGTTTTCATCAAAATACAGGAGTTCTGCATGAAGTGTTCATTTTGGCCTTCTCTCGCTGAGAAAACGCTATTTGTGACCTTTGACACAAAAAGGCCATAACTTTTGTTCAAAGTGAGTTTTCAGTCAAGTTTCAACCTGAAAGCATAGAAAGATGCATAACTTTGAAGTTACAGCTTGATTTCAGTGAGTTTTCATCAAAATACAGGAGTTATGCATGAAGTGTTCATTTTGGCCTTCTCTCGCTGAGAAAACATCATTTGTGACCTGCGACACAAAAATGCCATAACTTTTGTTCAAAGTGAGTTTTCAGTCAAGTTTCAACCTGAAAGCATAGAAAGATGCATAAACTTGAAGTTACAGGTGGATTTCAGTGAGTTTTTCTCAAAATACAGGAGTTATGCATGAAGTGTTCATTTTGGCCTTCTCTCGCTGAGAAAACACTATTTATGACCTCTGATACAAAAATGCCATAACTTTTGTTCAAAGTGAGTTTTCAGTCATGTTTCAACCTGAAAGCATAGAAAGATGCATAAACTTGAAGTTACAGGTGGATTTCAGTGAGTTTTCATCAAAATACAGGAGTTCTGCATGAAGTGTTCATTTTGGCCTTCTCTCGCTGAGAAAACACTATTTTTGACCTGCGACACATAAAAGCCATAACTTTTCTTCAAAGTGAGTTTTCAGTCAAGTTTCAACCTGAAAGCATAGAAAGATGCATAAACTTGAAGTTACAGGTGGATTTCAGTGAGTTTTTCTCAAAATACAGGAGTTCTGCATGAAGTGTTCATTTTGGCCTTCTCTCGCTGAGAAAACACTATTTTTGACCTGCGACACAAAACAGCCATAACTTTTGTTCAAAGTGAGTTTTCAGTCAAGTTTCAACCTGAAAGCATAGAAAGATGCATAAACTTGAAGTTACAGGTGGATTTCAGTGAGTTTTCATCAAAATACAGGAGTTCTGCATGAAGTGTTCATTTTGGCCTTCTCTCGCTGAGAAAACGCTATTTGTGACCTGTGACACAAAAAGGCCATAACTTTTGTTCAAAGTGAGTTTTCAGTCAAGTTTCAACCTGAAAGCATAGAAAGATGCATAAACTTGAAGTTACAGGTGGATTTCAGTGAGTTTTCATCAAAATACAGGAGTTCTGCATGAAGTGTTCATTTTGGCCTTCTCTCGCTGAGAAAACACTATTTTTGACCTGCGACACAAAACAGCCATAACTTTTGTTCAAAGTGAGTTTTCAGTCAAGTTTCAACCTGAAAGCATAGAAAGATGCATAAACTTGAGGTTACAGGTTGATTTCAGTGAGTTTTCATCAAAATACAGGAGTTCTGCATGAAGTGTTCATTTTGGCCTTCTCTCGCTGAGAAAACGCTATTTGTGACCTTTGACACAAAAAGGCCATAACTTTTGTTCAAAGTGAGTTTTCAGTCAAGTTTCAACCTGAAAGCATAGAGAGATGCATAAACTTGAAGTTACAGTTTGATTTCAGTGAGATTTCCTCAAAATACAGGAGTTCTGCATGAAGTGTTCATTTTGGCCTTCTCTCGCTGAGAAAACACTATTTGTGACCTGTGATACAAAAATGCCATAACTTTTGTTCAAAATGAGTTTTCAGTCATGTTTCAACCTGAAAGCATAGAAAGATGCATAAACTTGAAGTTACAGGTGGATTTCAGTGAGTTTTCATCAAAATATAGGAGTTCTGCATGAAGTGTTCATTTTGGCCTTCTCTCGCTGAGAAAACACTATTTTTGACCTGCGACACAAAACAGCCATAACTTTTGTTCAAAGTGAGTTTTCAGTCAAGTTTCAACCTGAAAGCATAGAAAGATGCATAAACTTGAAGTTACAGGTGGATTTCAGTGAGTTTTCATCAAAATACAGGAGTTCTGCATGAAGTGTTCATTTTGGCCTTCTCTTGCTGAGAAAACGCTATTTGTGACCTGTGACACAAAAAGGCCATAACTTTTGTTCAAAGTGAGTTTTCAGTCAAGTTTCAACCTGAAAGCATAGAAAGATGCATAAACCTTAAGTTATAGTTGGATTTCAGTGAGATTTCCTCAAAATACAGGAGTTCTGCATGAAGTGTTCATTTTGGCCTTCTCTCGCTGAGAAAACGCCATTTGTGACCTGTGACACAAAAAGGCCATAACTTTTGTTCAAAGTGAGTTTTCAGTCAAGTTTCAACCTGAAAGCATAGAAAGATGCATAAACTTGAAGTTACAGTTGGATTTCAGTGAGTTTTTCTCAAAATACAGGAGTTCTGCTTGAAGTGTTCATTTTGGCCTTCTCTCGCTGAGAAAACACTATTTGTGACCTGCGACACAAAAATGCCATAACTTTTGTTCAAAGTGAGTTTTCAGTCAAGTTTCAACCTGAAAGCATAGAAAGATGCATAAACTTGAAGTTACAGGTGGATTTCAGTGAGTTTTCATCAAAATACCGGAGTTCTGCATGAAGTGTTCATTTTGGCCTTCTCTCGCTGAGAAAACACTATTTTTGACCTGCGACACAAAACAGCCATAACTTTTGTTCAAAGTGAGTTTTCAGTCAAGTTTAAACCTGAAAGCATAGAAAGATGCATAAACTTGAAGTTACAGTTGGATTTCAGTGAGTTTTTCTCAAAATACAGGAGTTCTGCTTGAAGTGTTCATTTTGGCCTTCTCTCGTTGAGAAAACACTATTTGTGACCTGCGACACAAAAATGCCATAACTTTTGTTCAAAGTGAGTTTTCAGTCATGTTTCAATCTGAAAGCATAGAAAGATGCATAACTTTGAAGTTACAGCTAGATTTCAGTGAGTTTTCATCAAAATACAGGAGTTCTGCATGAAGTGTTCATTTTGGCCTTCTCTCGCTGAGAAAACGCTATTTGTGACCTGTGACACAAAACAGCCATCACTTTTGTTCAAAGTGAATTTTCAGTCAAGTTTCAACCTGAAAGTATAGAAAGATGCATGAACTTGAAGTTACAGTTGGATTTCAGTGAGATTTCCTCAAAATACAGGAGTTCTGCATGAAGTGTTCATTTTGGCCTTCTCTCGTTGAGAAAACACTATTTGTGACCTGTGATACAAAAATGCCATAACTTTTGTTCAAAGTGAGTTTTCAGTCAAGTTTCAACCTGAAAGCACAGAAAGATGCATAAACTTGAAGTTACAGGTGGATTTCAGTGAGTTTTCATCAAAATACAGGAGTTCTGCATGAAGTGTTCATTTTGGCCTTCTCTCGCTGAGAAAACGCTATTTGTGACCTGCGTCACAAAACAGCCATAACTTTTGTTCAAAGTGAGTTTTCAGTAAAGTTTCAACCTGAAAGCATAGAAAGATGCATAAACTTGAAGTTAGAGGTTGATTTCAGTCAGTTTTCCTCAAAATACAGGAGTTCTGCATGAAGTGTTCATATTGGCCTTCTCTCGCTGAGAAAACACTATTTGTGACCTGTGACACAAAACAGCCATAACTTTTGTTCAAAGTGAGTTTTCAGTCAAGTTTCAACCTGAAAGCATAGAAAGATGCATAACTTTGATGTTACAGCTTGATTTCAGTTAGTTTTCATCAAAATACAGGAGTTCTGCATGAAGTGTTCATTTTGGCCTTCTCTCGCTGAGAAAACGCTATTTGTGACCTGTGAAACAAAACAGCCATAACTTTTGTTCAAACTGAGTTTTCAGTCAAGTTTCAACCTGAAAGCATAGAAAGATGCATAACATTGAAGTGACAGCTTGATTTCAGTAAGTTTTCATCAAAATACAGGAGTTATGCATGAAGTGTTCATTTTGGCCTTCTCTCGCTGAGAAAACACTATTTGTGACCTGTGATACAAAAATGCCATAACTTTTTTTAAAAGTGAGTTTTCAGTCAAGTTTCAATCTGAAAGCATAGAAAGATGCATAAACTTGAAGTTACAGGTTGATTTCAGTGAGTTTTACTCAAAATACAGGAGTTCTGCATGAAGTGTTCATTTTGGCCTTCTCTCGCTGAGAAAACGCTATTTGTGACCTTCGTCACAAAACAGCCATAACTTTTGTTCAAAGTGAGTTTTCAGTCAAGTTTCAACCTGAAAGCATAGAAAGATGCATAACTTTGATGTTACAGCTTGATTTCAGTGAGTTTTCATCAAAATACAGGAGTTATGCATGAAGTGTTCATTTTGGCCTTCTCTCGCTGAGAAAACACTATTTGTGACCTGTGATACAAAAGTGCCATAACTTTTCTTCAAAGTGAGTTTTCAGTCAAGTTTCAATCTGAAAGCATAGAAAGATGCATAAACTTGAAGTTACAGGTGGATTTCAGTGAGTTTTCATCAAAATACAGGAGTTCTGCATGAAGTGTTCATTTTGGCCTTCTCTCGTTGAGAAAACACTATTTGTGACCTGTGATACAAAAATGCCATAACTTTTCTTCAAAGTGAGTTTTCAGTCAAGTTTCAACCTGAAAGCATAGAAAGATGCATAAACTTGAAGTTACAGGTGGATTTCAGTGAGTTTTCATCAAAATACAGGAGTTCTGCATGAAGTGTTCATTTTGGCCTTCTCTCGCTGGGAAAACGCTATTTGTGACCTGTGACACAAAACAGCCATAACTTTTGTTCAAAGTGAGTTTTCAGTAAAGTTTCAACCTGAAAGCATAGAAAGATGCATAACTTTGATGTTACAGCTTGATTTCAGTGAGTTTTCATCAAAATACAGGAGTTCTGCATGAAGTGTTCATTTTGGCCTTCTCTCGCTGAGAAAACACTATTTGTGACCTGCGTCACAAAACAGCCATAACTTTTATTCAAAGTGAGTTTTCAGTCAAGTTTCAACCTGAAAGCATAGAAAGATGCATAAACTTGAAGTTACAGGTGGATTTCAGTGAGTTTTCATCAAAATACAGGAGTTCTGCATGAAGTGTTCATTTTGGCCTTCTCTCGCTGAGAAAACGCTATTTGTGACCTGTGACACAAAAAGTCCATAACTTTTGTTCAAAGTGAGTTTTCAGTCAAGTTTCCACCTGATAGCAGAGAAAGATGCATAAACTTGAAGTTACAGCTAGATTTCAGTGAGTTTTTCTCAAAATACAGGAGTTCTGCATGAAGTGTTCATTTTGGCCTTCTCGCGCTGAGAAAACATTATTTGTGACCTGTGATACAAAAATGCCATAACTTTTGTTCAAAGTGAGTTTTCAGTCAAGTTTCAACCTGAAAGCATAGAAAGATGCATAAACTTGAAGTTACAGGTGGATTTCAGTGAGTTTTACTCAAAATACAGGAGTTCTGCATGAAGTGTTCATTTTGGCCTTCTCTCGCTGAGAAAACACTATTTGTGACCTGTGATACAAAAATGCCATAACTTTTTTTAAAAGTGAGTTTTCAGTCAAGTTTAAAACTGAAAGCATAGAAAGATGCATAAACTTGAAGTTACAGGTGGATTTCAGTGAGTTTTCATCAAAATACAGGAGTTCTGCATGAAGTGTTCATTCTGGCCTTCTCTCGCTGAGAAAACGCTATTTGTTACCTGTGAGACAAAACAGCCATCACTTTTGTTCAAAGTGAGTTTTCAGTAAAGTTTCAACCTGAAAGCATAGAAAGATGCATAAACTTGAAGTTACAGGTGGATTTCAGTGAGTTTTACTCAAAATACAGGAGTTCTGCATGAAGTGTTAATTTTGGCCTTCTCTCGCTGAGAAAACATTATTTGTGACCTGTGATACAAAAATGCCATAACTTTTGTTCAAAGTGAGTTTTCAGTCAAGTTTCAACCTGAAAGCATAGAAAGATGCATAACTTTGAAGTTACAGCTTGATTTCAGTGAGTTTTTCTCAAAATACAGGAGATCTGCATGAAGTGTTCATTTTGGCCTTCTCTCGCTGAGAAAACACTATTTGTGACCTGTGATACAAAAGTGCCATAACTTTTGTTCAAAGTGAGTTTTCAGTCAAGTTTCAACCTGAAAGCATAGAAAGATGCATAAACTTGAAGTTACAGCTTGAATTCAGTGAGTTTTTCTCAAAATACAGGAGTTCTGCATGAAGTGTTCATTTTGGCCTTCTCTCGCTGAGAAATCATTATTTGTGACCTGTGATACAAAAATGCCATAACTTTTATTCAAAGTGAGTTTTCAGTCAAGTTTCAACCTGAAAGCATAGAAAGATGCATAAACTTTAAGTTACAGGTGGATTTCAGTGAGTTTTCATCAAAATACAGGAGTTCTGCATGAAGTGTTCATTTTGGCCTTCTCTCGCTGAGAAAACGCTATTTGTGACCTGTGAAACAAAACAGCCATAACTTTTGTTCAAAGTGAGTTTTCAGTCAAGTTTCAACCTGAAAGCATAGAAAGATGCATAAACTTGAAGTTACAGCTTGATTTCAGTGAGTTTTTCTCAAAATACAGGAGTTCTGCATGAAGTGTTCATTTTGGCCTTCTCTCGCTGAGAAAACACTATTTGTGACCTGTGAAACAGAACCGCCATAACTTTTGTTCAAAGTGAGTTTTCAGTCAAGTTTCAACCTGAAAGCATAGAAAGATGCATAAACTTGAAGTTACAGGTGGATTTTAGTGAGTTTTCATCAAAATACAGGAGTTATGCATGAAGTGTTCATTTTGGCCCTCTCTCGCTGAGAAAACGCTATTTGTGACCTGTGATACAAAACAGCCATAACTTTTTTTCAAAGTGAGTTTTCAGTAAAGTTTCTACCTGAAAGCATAGAAAGATGCATAAACTTTAAGTTAGAGGTGGATTTCAGTCAGTTTTCCTCAAAATACAAGAGTTCTGCATGAAGTGTTCATTTTGGCCTTCTCTCGCTGAGAAAACACTATTTGTGACCTGCGTCACAAAACAGCCATAACTTTTGTTCAAAGTGAGTTTTCAGTCAAGTTTCAACCTGAAAGCAAAGAAAGATGCATAACTTTGAAGTTACAGCTTGATTTCAGTGAGTTTTCATCAAAATACAGGAGTTATGCATGAAGTGTTCATTTTGGCCTTCTCTCGTTGAGAAAACACTATTTGTGACCTGTGAAACAAAAATGCCATAACTTTTCTTCAAAGTGAGTTTTCAGTCAAGTTTCAACCTGAAAGCATAGAAAGATGCATAAACTTGAAGTTACAGGTGGATTTCAGTTAGTTTTCATCAAAATACAGGAGTTCTGCATGAAGTGTTCATTTTGGCCTTCTCTCGCTGAGAAAACGCTATTTGTAACCTGTGACACAAAAAGTCCATAACTTTTGTTCAAAGTGAGTTTTCAGTCAAGTTTCCACCTGAAAGCATAGAAAGATGCATAAACTTGAAGTTACAGCTTGATTTCAGTGAGTTTTTCTCAAAATACAGGAGTTCTGCATGAAGTGTTCATTTTGGCCTTCTCTCGCTGAGAAAACATTATTTGTGACCTGCGAAACAAAACCGGCATAACTTTTGTTCAAAGTGAGTTTTCAGTCAAGTTTCAACCTGAAAGCATAGAAAGATGCATAACTTTGAAGTTACAGCTTGATTTCAGTGAGTTTTTCTCAAAATACAGGAGATCTGCATGAAGTGTTCATTTTGGCCTTCTCTCGCTGAGAAAACACTATTTGTGACCTGTGATACAAAAGTGCCATAACTTTTGTTCAAAGTGAGTTTTCAGTCAAGTTTCAACCTGAAAGCATAGAAAGATGCATAAACTTGAAGTTACAGCTTGAATTCAGTGAGTTTTTCTCAAAATACAGGAGTTCTGCATGAAGTGTTCATTTTGGCCTTCTCTCGCTGAGAAAACATTATTTGTGACCTGTGATACAAAAATGCCATAACTTTTCTTCAAAGTGAGTTTTCAGTCAAGTTTCAACCTGAAAGCATAGAAAGATGCATAAACTTTAAGTTACAGGTGGATTTCAGTGAGTTTTCATCAAAATACAGGAGTTCTGCATGAAGTGTTCATTTTGGCCTTCTCTCGCTGAGAAAACGCTATTTGTGACCTGTGAAAAAAAACAGCCATAACTTTTGTTCAAAGTGAGTTTTCAGTCAAGTTTCAACCTGAAAGCATAGAAAGATGCATAAACTTGAAGTTACAGCTTGATTTCAGTGAGTTTTTCTCAAAATACAGGAGTTCTGCATGAAGTGTTCATTTTGGCCCTCTCTCGCTGAGAAAACACTATTTGTGACCTGTGAAACAGAACCGCCATAACTTTTGTTCAAAGTGAGTTTTCAGTCAAGTTTCAACCTGAAAGCATAGAAAGATGCATAAACTTGAAGTTACAGGTGGATTTTAGTGAGTTTTCATCAAAATACAGGAGTTATGCATGAAGTGTTCATTTTGGCCCTCTCTCGCTGAGAAAACGCTATTTGTGACCTGTGATACAAAACAGCCATAACTTTTTTTCAAAGTGAGTTTTCAGTAAAGTTTCTACCTGAAAGCATAGAAAGATGCATAAACTTTAAGTTAGAGGTGGATTTCAGTCAGTTTTCCTCAAAATACAAGAGTTCTGCATGAAGTGTTCATTTTGGCCTTCTCTCGCTGAGAAAACACTATTTGTGACCTGCGTCACAAAACAGCCATAACTTTTGTTCAAAGTGAGTTTTCAGTCAAGTTTCAACCTGAAAGCATAGAAAGATGCATAACTTTGAAGTTACAGCTTGATTTCAGTGAGTTTTCATCAAAATACAGGAGTTCTGCATGAAGTGTTCATTTTGGCCTTCTCTCGCTGAGAAAATATTATTTGTGACCTGCGACACAAAACAGCCATAACTTTTGTTCAAAGTGAGTTTTCAGTCAAGTTTCAACCTGAAAGCATAGAAAGATGCATAAACTTTAAGTTACAGGTGGATTTCAGTGAGTTTTCATCAAAATACAGGAGTTCTGCATGAAGTGTTCATTTTGGCCTTCTCTCGCTGAGAAAACGCTATTTGTGACCTGTGAAAAAAAACAGCCATAACTTTTGTTCAAAGTGAGTTTTC
This sequence comes from Aulostomus chinensis, assembly GCF_037954235.1. Classification (NCBI taxonomy): domain Eukaryota; kingdom Metazoa; phylum Chordata; class Actinopteri; order Syngnathiformes; family Aulostomidae; genus Aulostomus; species Aulostomus chinensis. The sequence continues at coordinate 82,414 of NW_028234192.1, forward strand.
AGTCAAGTTTCAACCTGAAAGCATAGAAAGATGCATAAACTTGAAGTTACAGCTTGATTTCAGTGAGTTTTTCTCAAAATACAGGAGTTCTGCATGAAGTGTTCATTTTGGCCCTCTCTCGCTGAGAAAACACTATTTGTGACCTGTGAAACAGAACCGCCATAACTTTTGTTCAAAGTGAGTTTTCAGTCAAGTTTCAACCTGAAAGCATAGAAAGATGCATAAACTTGAAGTTACAGGTGGATTTTAGTGAGTTTTCATCAAAATACAGGAGTTATGCATGAAGTGTTCATTTTGGCCCTCTCTCGCTGAGAAAACGCTATTTGTGACCTGTGATACAAAACAGCCATAACTTTTTTTCAAAGTGAGTTTTCAGTAAAGTTTCTACCTGAAAGCATAGAAAGATGCATAAACTTTAAGTTAGAGGTGGATTTCAGTCAGTTTTCCTCAAAATACAAGAGTTCTGCATGAAGTGTTCATTTTGGCCTTCTCTCGCTGAGAAAACACTATTTGTGACCTGCGTCACAAAACAGCCATAACTTTTGTTCAAAGTGAGTTTTCAGTCAAGTTTCAACCTGAAAGCATAGAAAGATGCATAACTTTGAAGTTACAGCTTGATTTCAGTGAGTTTTCATCAAAATACAGGAGTTCTGCATGAAGTGTTCATTTTGGCCTTCTCTCGCTGAGAAAATATTATTTGTGACCTGCGACACAAAACAGCCATAACTTTTGTTCAAAGTGAGTTTTCAGTCAAGTTTCAACCTGAAAGCATAGAAAGATGCAAAACTTTGAAGTTACAGCTTGATTTCAGTGAGTTTTCATCAAAATACAGGAGTTATGCATGAAGTGTTCATTTTGGCCTTCTCTCGTTGAGAAAACACTATTTGTTACCTGTGATAAAAAAATACCATAACTTTTCTTCCAAGTGAGTTTTCAGTCAAGTTTCAACCTGAAAGCATAGAAAGATGCATAAACTTGAAGTTACAGGTGGATTTCAGTGAGTTTTCATCAAAATACAGGAGTTCTGCATGAAGTGTTCATTTTGGCCTTCTCTCGCTGAGAAAACACTATTTTTGACCTGCGACACAAAACAGCCATAACTTTTGTTCAAAGTGAGTTTTCAGTCAAGTTTCAACCTGAAAGCATAGAAAGATGCATAAACTTGAGGTTACAGGTTGATTTCAGTGAGTTTTCATCAAAATACAGGAGTTCTGCATGAAGTGTTCATTTTGGCCTTCTCTCGCTGAGAAAACGCTATTTGTGACCTTTGACACAAAAAGGCCATAACTTTTGTTCAAAGTGAGTTTTCAGTCAAGTTTCAACCTGAAAGCATAGAGAGATGCATAAACTTGAAGTTACAGTTTGATTTCAGTGAGATTTCCTCAAAATACAGGAGTTCTGCATGAAGTGTTCATTTTGGCCTTCTCTCGCTGAGAAAACACTATTTGTGACCTGTGATACAAAAATGCCATAACTTTTGTTCAAAATGAGTTTTCAGTCATGTTTCAACCTGAAAGCATAGAAAGATGCATAAACTTGAAGTTACAGGTGGATTTCAGTGAGTTTTCATCAAAATATAGGAGTTCTGCATGAAGTGTTCATTTTGGCCTTCTCTCGCTGAGAAAACACTATTTTTGACCTGCGACACAAAACAGCCATAACTTTTGTTCAAAGTGAGTTTTCAGTCAAGTTTCAACCTGAAAGCATAGAAAGATGCATAAACTTGAAGTTACAGGTGGATTTCAGTGAGTTTTCATCAAAATACAGGAGTTCTGCATGAAGTGTTCATTTTGGCCTTCTCTTGCTGAGAAAACGCTATTTGTGACCTGTGACACAAAAAGGCCATAACTTTTGTTCAAAGTGAGTTTTCAGTCAAGTTTCAACCTGAAAGCATAGAAAGATGCATAAACCTTAAGTTATAGTTGGATTTCAGTGAGATTTCCTCAAAATACAGGAGTTCTGCATGAAGTGTTCATTTTGGCCTTCTCTCGCTGAGAAAACGCAATTTGTGACCTGTGACACAAAAAGGCCATAACTTTTGTTCAAAGTGAGTTTTCAGTCAAGTTTCAACCTGAAAGCATAGAAAGATGCATAAACTTGAAGTTACAGTTGGATTTCAGTGAGTTTTTCTCAAAATACAGGAGTTCTGCTTGAAGTGTTCATTTTGGCCTTCTCTCGCTGAGAAAACACTATTTGTGACCTGCGACACAAAAATGCCATAACTTTTGTTCAAAGTGAGTTTTCAGTCAAGTTTCAACCTGAAAGCATAGAAAGATGCATAAACTTGAAGTTACAGGTGGATTTCAGTGAGTTTTCATCAAAATACCGGAGTTCTGCATGAAGTGTTCATTTTGGCCTTCTCTCGCTGAGAAAACACTATTTTTGACCTGCGACACAAAACAGCCATAACTTTTGTTCAAAGTGAGTTTTCAGTCAAGTTTAAACCTGAAAGCATAGAAAGATGCATAAACTTGAAGTTACAGTTGGATTTCAGTGAGTTTTTCTCAAAATACAGGAGTTCTGCTTGAAGTGTTCATTTTGGCCTTCTCTCGTTGAGAAAACACTATTTGTGACCTGCGACACAAAAATGCCATAACTTTTGTTCAAAGTGAGTTTTCAGTCATGTTTCAATCTGAAAGCATAGAAAGATGCATAACTTTGAAGTTACAGCTAGATTTCAGTGAGTTTTCATCAAAATACAGGAGTTCTGCATGAAGTGTTCATTTTGGCCTTCTCTCGCTGAGAAAACGCTATTTGTGACCTGTGACACAAAACAGCCATCACTTTTGTTCAAAGTGAATTTTCAGTCAAGTTTCAACCTGAAAGTATAGAAAGATGCATGAACTTGAAGTTACAGTTGGATTTCAGTGAGATTTCCTCAAAATACAGGAGTTCTGCATGAAGTGTTCATTTTGGCCTTCTCTCGTTGAGAAAACACTATTTGTGACCTGTGATACAAAAATGCCATAACTTTTGTTCAAAGTGAGTTTTCAGTCAAGTTTCAACCTGAAAGCACAGAAAGATGCATAAACTTGAAGTTACAGGTGGATTTCAGTGAGTTTTCATCAAAATACAGGAGTTCTGCATGAAGTGTTCATTTTGGCCTTCTCTCGCTGAGAAAACGCTATTTGTGACCTGCGTCACAAAACAGCCATAACTTTTGTTCAAAGTGAGTTTTCAGTAAAGTTTCAACCTGAAAGCATAGAAAGATGCATAAACTTGAAGTTAGAGGTTGATTTCAGTCAGTTTTCCTCAAAATACAGGAGTTCTGCATGAAGTGTTCATATTGGCCTTCTCTCGCTGAGAAAACACTATTTGTGACCTGTGACACAAAACAGCCATAACTTTTGTTCAAAGTGAGTTTTCAGTCAAGTTTCAACCTGAAAGCATAGAAAGATGCATAACTTTGATGTTACAGCTTGATTTCAGTTAGTTTTCATCAAAATACAGGAGTTCTGCATGAAGTGTTCATTTTGGCCTTCTCTCGCTGAGAAAACGCTATTTGTGACCTGTGAAACAAAACAGCCATAACTTTTGTTCAAACTGAGTTTTCAGTCAAGTTTCAACCTGAAAGCATAGAAAGATGCATAACATTGAAGTGACAGCTTGATTTCAGTAAGTTTTCATCAAAATACAGGAGTTATGCATGAAGTGTTCATTTTGGCCTTCTCTCGCTGAGAAAACACTATTTGTGACCTGTGATACAAAAATGCCATAACTTTTTTTAAAAGTGAGTTTTCAGTCAAGTTTCAATCTGAAAGCATAGAAAGATGCATAAACTTGAAGTTACAGGTTGATTTCAGTGAGTTTTACTCAAAATACAGGAGTTCTGCATGAAGTGTTCATTTTGGCCTTCTCTCGCTGAGAAAACGCTATTTGTGACCTTCGTCACAAAACAGCCATAACTTTTGTTCAAAGTGAGTTTTCAGTCAAGTTTCAACCTGAAAGCATAGAAAGATGCATAACTTTGATGTTACAGCTTGATTTCAGTGAGTTTTCATCAAAATACAGGAGTTATGCATGAAGTGTTCATTTTGGCCTTCTCTCGCTGAGAAAACACTATTTGTGACCTGTGATACAAAAGTGCCATAACTTTTCTTCAAAGTGAGTTTTCAGTCAAGTTTCAATCTGAAAGCATAGAAAGATGCATAAACTTGAAGTTACAGGTGGATTTCAGTGAGTTTTCATCAAAATACAGGAGTTCTGCATGAAGTGTTCATTTTGGCCTTCTCTCGTTGAGAAAACACTATTTGTGACCTGTGATACAAAAATGCCATAACTTTTCTTCAAAGTGAGTTTTCAGTCAAGTTTCAACCTGAAAGCATAGAAAGATGCATAAACTTGAAGTTACAGGTGGATTTCAGTGAGTTTTCATCAAAATACAGGAGTTCTGCATGAAGTGTTCATTTTGGCCTTCTCTCGCTGGGAAAACGCTATTTGTGACCTGTGACACAAAACAGCCATAACTTTTGTTCAAAGTGAGTTTTCAGTAAAGTTTCAACCTGAAAGCATAGAAAGATGCATAACTTTGATGTTACAGCTTGATTTCAGTGAGTTTTCATCAAAATACAGGAGTTCTGCATGAAGTGTTCATTTTGGCCTTCTCTCGCTGAGAAAACACTATTTGTGACCTGCGTCACAAAACAGCCATAACTTTTATTCAAAGTGAGTTTTCAGTCAAGTTTCAACCTGAAAGCATAGAAAGATGCATAAACTTGAAGTTACAGGTGGATTTCAGTGAGTTTTCATCAAAATACAGGAGTTCTGCATGAAGTGTTCATTTTGGCCTTCTCTCGCTGAGAAAACGCTATTTGTGACCTGTGACACAAAAAGTCCATAACTTTTGTTCAAAGTGAGTTTTCAGTCAAGTTTCCACCTGATAGCAGAGAAAGATGCATAAACTTGAAGTTACAGCTAGATTTCAGTGAGTTTTTCTCAAAATACAGGAGTTCTGCATGAAGTGTTCATTTTGGCCTTCTCGCGCTGAGAAAACATTATTTGTGACCTGTGATACAAAAATGCCATAACTTTTGTTCAAAGTGAGTTTTCAGTCAAGTTTCAACCTGAAAGCATAGAAAGATGCATAAACTTGAAGTTACAGGTGGATTTCAGTGAGTTTTACTCAAAATACAGGAGTTCTGCATGAAGTGTTCATTTTGGCCTTCTCTCGCTGAGAAAACACTATTTGTGACCTGTGATACAAAAATGCCATAACTTTTTTTAAAAGTGAGTTTTCAGTCAAGTTTAAAACTGAAAGCATAGAAAGATGCATAAACTTGAAGTTACAGGTGGATTTCAGTGAGTTTTCATCAAAATACAGGAGTTCTGCATGAAGTGTTCATTCTGGCCTTCTCTCGCTGAGAAAACGCTATTTGTTACCTGTGAGACAAAACAGCCATCACTTTTGTTCAAAGTGAGTTTTCAGTAAAGTTTCAACCTGAAAGCATAGAAAGATGCATAAACTTGAAGTTACAGGTGGATTTCAGTGAGTTTTACTCAAAATACAGGAGTTCTGCATGAAGTGTTAATTTTGGCCTTCTCTCGCTGAGAAAACATTATTTGTGACCTGTGATACAAAAATGCCATAACTTTTGTTCAAAGTGAGTTTTCAGTCAAGTTTCAACCTGAAAGCATAGAAAGATGCATAACTTTGAAGTTACAGCTTGATTTCAGTGAGTTTTTCTCAAAATACAGGAGATCTGCATGAAGTGTTCATTTTGGCCTTCTCTCGCTGAGAAAACACTATTTGTGACCTGTGATACAAAAGTGCCATAACTTTTGTTCAAAGTGAGTTTTCAGTCAAGTTTCAACCTGAAAGCATAGAAAGATGCATAAACTTGAAGTTACAGCTTGAATTCAGTGAGTTTTTCTCAAAATACAGGAGTTCTGCATGAAGTGTTCATTTTGGCCTTCTCTCGCTGAGAAATCATTATTTGTGACCTGTGATACAAAAATGCCATAACTTTTATTCAAAGTGAGTTTTCAGTCAAGTTTCAACCTGAAAGCATAGAAAGATGCATAAACTTTAAGTTACAGGTGGATTTCAGTGAGTTTTCATCAAAATACAGGAGTTCTGCATGAAGTGTTCATTTTGGCCTTCTCTCGCTGAGAAAACGCTATTTGTGACCTGTGAAACAAAACAGCCATAACTTTTGTTCAAAGTGAGTTTTCAGTCAAGTTTCAACCTGAAAGCATAGAAAGATGCATAAACTTGAAGTTACAGCTTGATTTCAGTGAGTTTTTCTCAAAATACAGGAGTTCTGCATGAAGTGTTCATTTTGGCCTTCTCTCGCTGAGAAAACACTATTTGTGACCTGTGAAACAGAACCGCCATAACTTTTGTTCAAAGTGAGTTTTCAGTCAAGTTTCAACCTGAAAGCATAGAAAGATGCATAAACTTGAAGTTACAGGTGGATTTTAGTGAGTTTTCATCAAAATACAGGAGTTATGCATGAAGTGTTCATTTTGGCCCTCTCTCGCTGAGAAAACGCTATTTGTGACCTGTGATACAAAACAGCCATAACTTTTTTTCAAAGTGAGTTTTCAGTAAAGTTTCTACCTGAAAGCATAGAAAGATGCATAAACTTTAAGTTAGAGGTGGATTTCAGTCAGTTTTCCTCAAAATACAAGAGTTCTGCATGAAGTGTTCATTTTGGCCTTCTCTCGCTGAGAAAACACTATTTGTGACCTGCGTCACAAAACAGCCATAACTTTTGTTCAAAGTGAGTTTTCAGTCAAGTTTCAACCTGAAAGCAAAGAAAGATGCATAACTTTGAAGTTACAGCTTGATTTCAGTGAGTTTTCATCAAAATACAGGAGTTATGCATGAAGTGTTCATTTTGGCCTTCTCTCGTTGAGAAAACACTATTTGTGACCTGTGAAACAAAAATGCCATAACTTTTCTTCAAAGTGAGTTTTCAGTCAAGTTTCAACCTGAAAGCATAGAAAGATGCATAAACTTGAAGTTACAGGTGGATTTCAGTGAGTTTTCATCAAAATACAGGAGTTCTGCATGAAGTGTTCATTTTGGCCTTCTCTCGCTGAGAAAACGCTATTTGTAACCTGTGACACAAAAAGTCCATAACTTTTGTTCAAAGTGAGTTTTCAGTCAAGTTTCCACCTGAAAGCATAGAAAGATGCATAAACTTGAAGTTACAGCTTGATTTCAGTGAGTTTTTCTCAAAATACAGGAGTTCTGCATGAAGTGTTCATTTTGGCCTTCTCTCGCTGAGAAAACATTATTTGTGACCTGCGAAACAAAACCGGCATAACTTTTGTTCAAAGTGAGTTTTCAGTCAAGTTTCAACCTGAAAGCATAGAAAGATGCATAAACTTGAAGTTACAGCTTGAATTCAGTGAGTTTTTCTCAAAATACAGGAGTTCTGCATGAAGTGTTCATTTTGGCCTTCTCTCGCTGAGAAAACATTATTTGTGACCTGTGATACAAAAATGCCATAACTTTTCTTCAAAGTGAGTTTTCAGTCAAGTTTCAACCTGAAAGCATAGAAAGATGCATAAACTTTAAGTTACAGGTGGATTTCAGTGAGTTTTCATCAAAATACAGGAGTTCTGCATGAAGTGTTCATTTTGGCCTTCTCTCGCTGAGAAAACGCTATTTGTGACCTGTGAAAAAAAACAGCCATAACTTTTGTTCAAAGTGAGTTTTCAGTCAAGTTTCAACCTGAAAGCATAGAAAGATGCATAAACTTGAAGTTACAGCTTGATTTCAGTGAGTTTTTCTCAAAATACAGGAGTTCTGCATGAAGTGTTCATTTTGGCCCTCTCTCGCTGAGAAAACACTATTTGTGACCTGTGAAACAGAACCGCCATAACTTTTGTTCAAAGTGAGTTTTCAGTCAAGTTTCAACCTGAAAGCATAGAAAGATGCATAAACTTGAAGTTACAGGTGGATTTTAGTGAGTTTTCATCAAAATACAGGAGTTATGCATGAAGTGTTCATTTTGGCCCTCTCTCGCTGAGAAAACGCTATTTGTGACCTGTGATACAAAACAGCCATAACTTTTTTTCAAAGTGAGTTTTCAGTAAAGTTTCTACCTGAAAGCATAGAAAGATGCATAAACTTTAAGTTAGAGGTGGATTTCAGTCAGTTTTCCTCAAAATACAAGAGTTCTGCATGAAGTGTTCATTTTGGCCTTCTCTCGCTGAGAAAACACTATTTGTGACCTGCGTCACAAAACAGCCATAACTTTTGTTCAAAGTGAGTTTTCAGTCAAGTTTCAACCTGAAAGCATAGAAAGATGCATAACTTTGAAGTTACAGCTTGATTTCAGTGAGTTTTCATCAAAATACAGGAGTTCTGCATGAAGTGTTCATTTTGGCCTTCTCTCGCTGAGAAAATATTATTTGTGACCTGCGACACAAAACAGCCATAACTTTTGTTCAAAGTGAGTTTTCAGTCAAGTTTCAACCTGAAAGCATAGAAAGATGCATAACTTTGAAGTTACAGCTTGATTTCAGTGAGTTTTCATCAAAATACAGGAGTTATGCATGAAGTGTTCATTTTGGCCTTCTCTCGTTGAGAAAACACTATTTGTGACCTGTGATACAAAAGTGCCATAACTTTTGTTCAAAGTGAGTTTTCAATCAAGTTTCAACCTGAAAGCATAGAAAGATGCATAAACTTGAAGTTACAGCTTGATTTCAGTGAGTTTTTCTCAAAATACAGGAGTTCTGCATGAAGTGTTCATTTTGGCCTTCTCTCGCTGAGAAAAAAATATTTTTGACCTGTGAAACAAAACCGGCATAACTTTTGTTCAAAGTGAGTTTTCAGTCAAGTTTCAACCTGAAAGCATAGAAAGATGCATAAACTTGAAGTTACAGCTTGGATTCAGTGAGTTTTTCTCAAAATACAGGAGTTCTGCATGAAGTGTTCATTTTGGCCTTCTCTCGCTGAGAAAACACTATTTGTGACCTGTGATACAAAAATGCCATAACTTTTGTTCAAAGTGAGTTTTCAGTCAAGTTTCAACCTGAAAGCATAGAAAGATGCATAAACTTGAAGTTACAGGTGGATTTCAGTGAGTTTTCATCAAAATACAGGAGTTCTGCATGAAGTGTTCATTTTGGCCTTCTCTCGCTGAGAAAACGCTATTTGTGACCTGTGACACAAAAAGTCCATAACTTTTGTTCAAAGTGAGTTTTCAGTCAAGTTTCCACCTGAAAGAAAAGAAAGATGCATAAACTTGAAGTTACAGCTTGATTTCAGTGAGTTTTTCTCAAAATACAGGAGTTCTGCATGAAGTGTTCATTTTGGCCTTCTCTCGCTGAGAAAACATTATTTGTGACCTGTGACACAAAAATGCCATAACTTTTGTTCAAAGTGAGTTTTCAGTCAAGTTTCAACCTGAAAGCATAGAAAGATGCATAAACTTGAAGTTACAGGTGGATTTCAGTAATACAGGAGTTATGCATGAAGTGTTCATTTTGGCCTTCTCTCGCTGAGAAAACGCTATTTGTGACCTGTGAAACAAAACAGCCATAACTTTTGTTCAAAGTGAGTTTTCAGTCAAGTTTCAACCTGAAAGCATAGAAAGATGCATAACATTGAAGGTACAGCTTGATTTCAGTGAGTTTTCATCAAAATACAGGAGTTATGCATGAAGTGTTCATTTTGGCCTTCTCTCGCTGAGAAAACACTATTTGTGACCTGTGATACAAAACAGCCATAACTTTTGTTCAAAGTGAGTTTTCAGTCAAGTTTCAACCTGAATGCATAGAAAGATGCATAACATTGAAGTTACAGCTTGATTTCAGTGAGTTTTCATCAAAATACAGGAGTTATGCATGAAGTGTTCATTTTGGCCTTCTCTCGCTGAGAAAACGCTATTTGTGACCTGTGAAACAAAACAGCCATAACTTTTGTTCAAAGTGAGTTTTCAGTCAAGTTTCAACCTGAAAGCATAGAAAGATGCATAACATTGAAGGTACAGCTTGATTTCAGTGAGTTTTCATCAAAATACAGGAGTTATGCATGAAGTGTTCATTTTGGCCTTCTCTCGCTGAGAAAACACTATTTGTGACCAGTGAGACAAAACAGCCATAACTTTTGTTCAAAGTGAGTTTTCAGTAAAGTTTCAACCTGAAAGCATAGAAAGATGCATAACTTTGAAGTTACAGCTTGATGTCAGTGAGTTTTCATCAAAATACAGGAGTTATGCATGAAGTGTTCATTTTGGCCTTCTCTTGTTGAGAAAACACTATTTGTGACCTGTGATACAAAAGTGCCATAACTTTTCTTCAAAGTGAGTTTTCAGTCAAGTTTCAACCTGAAAGCATAGAAAGATGCATAACGTTGAAGTTACAGCTTGATTTCAGTGAGTTTTCATCAAAATACAGGAGTTATGCATGAAGTGTTCATTTTGGCCTTCTCTCGTTGAGAAAACACTATTTTTGACCTGTGATACAAAAGTGCCATAACTTTTCTTCAAAGTGAGTTTTCAGTCAAGTTTCAACCTGAAAGCAAAGAAAGATGCATAAACTTGAAGTTACAGCTTGATTTCAGTGAGTTTTTCTCAAAATACAGGAGTTCTGCATGAAGTGTTCATTTTGGCCTTCTCTCGCTGAGAAAACGCTATTTGTAACCTGTGACACAAAAATGCCATAACTTTTGTTCAAAGTGAGTTTTCAGTCAAGTTTCAACCTGAAAGCATAGAAAGATGCATAAACTTGAAGTTACAGGTGGATTTCAGTGAGTTTTTCTCAAAATACAGAAGTTATGAATGAAGTGTTCATTTTGGCCTTCTCTCGCTGAGAAAACACTATTTGTGACCCTCGATACAAAAATGCCATAACTTTTGTTCAAAGTGAGTTTTCAGTCAAGTTTCAACCTGAAAGCATAGAAAGATGCATAAACTTGAAGTTACAGTTTGATTTCAGTGAGATTTCCTCAAAATACAGGAGTTGTGCATGAACTTTTCATTTTGGCTTTCTCTCGCTGAGAAAACGCTATTTGTGACCTGTGAAACAAAACAGACATAACTTTGTTCAAAGTGAGTTTTCAGTCAAGTTTCAACCTGAAAGCATAGAAAGATGCATAAACTTGAAGTTACATCTTGATTTCAGTGAGTTTTTCTCAAAATACAGGAGTTATGCATGAAGTGTTCAATTTGGCCTTCTCTCGCTGAGAAAACACTATTTGTGAACTGTGATACAAAAATGCCATAACTTTTTTTAAAAGTGAGTTTTCAGTCAAGTTTCAACCTGAAAGCATAGAAAGATGCATAAACTTGAAGTTACAGGTGGATTTCAGTAATACAGGAGTTATGCATGAAGTGTTCATTTTGGCCTTCTCTCGCTGAGAAAACGCTATTTGTGACCTGTGAAACAAAACAGCCATAACTTTTGTTCAAAGTGAGTTTTCAGTCAAGTTTCAACCTGAAAGCATAGAAAGATGCATAACATTGAAGTTACAGCTTGATTTCAGTGAGTTTTCATCAAAATACAGGAGTTATGCATGAAGTGTTCATTTTGGCCTTCTCTCGCTGAGAAAACACTATTTGTGACCTGTGATACAAAACAGCCATAACTTTTGTTCAAAGTGAGTTTTCAGTCAAGTTTCAACCTGAATGCATAGAAAGATGCATAACATTGAAGTTACAGCTTGATTTCAGTGAGTTTTCATCAAAATACAGGAGTTATGCATGAAGTGTTCATTTTGGCCTTCTCTCGCTGAGAAAACACTATTTGTGACCTGTGATACAAAAATGCCATAACTTTTTTTAAAAGTGAGTTTTCAGTCAAGTTTTAATCTGAAAGCATAGAAAGATGCATAAACTTGAAGTTACAGGTGGATTTCAGTGAGTTTTCATCAAAATACAGGAGTTCTGCATGAAGTGTTCATTTTGGCCTTCTCTCGCTGAGAAAACGCTATTTGTGACCTGTGAGACAAAACAGCCATAACTTTTGTTCAAAGTGAGTTTTCAGTAAAGTTTCAACCTGAAAGCATAGAAAGATGCATAACTTTGAAGTTACAGCTTGATGTCAGTGAGTTTTCATCAAAATACAGGAGTTATGCATGAAGTGTTCATTTTGGCCTTCTCTTGTTGAGAAAACACTATTTGTGACCTGTGATACAAAAGTGCCATAACTTTTCTTCAAAGTGAGTTTTCAGTCAAGTTTCAACCTGATAGCAGAGAAAGATGCATAAACTTGAAGTTACAGGTGGATTTCAGTGAGTTTTCATCAAAATACAGGAGTTCTGCATGAAGTGTTCATTTTGGCCTTCTCTCACTGAGAAAACGCTATTTGTGACCTGTGAAACAAAACAGCCATAACTTTTGTTCAAAGTGAGTTTTCAGTCAAGTTTCAACCTGAAAGCAAAGAAAGATGCATAAACTTGAAGTTACAGCTTGATTTCAGTGAGTTTTTCTCAAAATACAGGAGTTCTGCATGAAGTGTTCATTTTGGCCTTCTCTCGCTGAGAAAACGCTATTTGTAACCTGTGACACAAAAATGCCATAACTTTTGTTCAAAGTGAGTTTTCAGTCAAGTTTCAACCTGAAAGCATAGAAAGATGCATAAACTTGAAGTTACAGGTGGATTTCAGTGAGTTTTTCTCAAAATACAGAAGTTATGAATGAAGTGTTCATTTTGGCCTTCTCTCGCTGAGAAAACACTATTTGTGACCCTTGATACAAAAATGCCATAACTTTTGTTCAAAGTGAGTTTTCAGTCAAGTTTCAACCTGAAAGCATAGAAAGATGCATAAACTTGAAGTTACAGTTTGATTTCAGTGAGATTTCCTCAAAATACAGGAGTTGTGCATGAACTTTTCATTTTGGCTTTCTCTCACTGAGAAAACGCTATTTGTGACCTGTGAAACAAAACAGACATAACTTTGTTCAAAGTGAGTTTTCAGTCAAGTTTCAACCTGAAAGCATAGAAAGATGCATAAACTTGAAGTTACAGCTTGATTTCAGTGAGTTTTTCTCAAAATACAGGAGTTATGCATGAAGTGTTCAATTTGGCCTTCTCTCGCTGAGAAAACACTATTTGTGAACTGTGATACAAAAATGCCATAACTTTTTTTAAAAGTGAGTTTTCAGTCAAGTTTCAACCTGAAAGCATAGAAAGATGCAAAAACTCTAAGTTACAGCTTGATTTCAGTGAGTTTTCTCAAAATACAGGAGTTATGCATGAAGTGTTCATTTTGGCCTTCTCTCGCTGAAAAAAACACTATTTGTGACATGCGACACAAAACAGCCATAACTTTTGTTCAAAGTGAGTTTTCAGTCAAGTTTCAACCTGAAAGCATAGAAAGATGCATAACTTTGAAGTTACGGCTTGATTTCAGTGAGTTTTTCTCAAAATACAGGAGTTCTGCATGAAGTGTTCATTTTGGCCTTCTCTCGCTGAAAAAAACGCTATTTGTGACCTGTGACACAAAAATGCCATAACTTTTGTTCAAAGTGAGTTTTCAGTCAAGTTTCAACCTGAAAGCATAGAAAGATGCATAAACTTGAAGTTACAGCCTGATTTCAGTGAGTTTTTCTCAAAATACAGGAGTTATGCATGAAGTGTTCATTTTGGCCTTCTCTCGCTGAGAAAACACTATTTGTGACCTCTGATACAAAAATGCCATAACTTTTGTTCAAAGTGAGTTTTCAGTCATGTTTCAACCTGAAAGCATAGAAAGATGCATAAACTTGAAGTTACAGGTGGATTTCAGTGAGTTTTCATCAAAATACAGGAGTTCTGCATGAAGTGTTCATTTTGGCCTTCTCTCGCTGAGAAAACACTATTTTTGACCTGCGACACATAAAAGCCATAACTTTTCTTCAAAGTGAGTTTTCAGTCAAGTTTCAACCTGAAAGCATAGAAAGATGCATAAACTTGAAGTTACAGGTGGATTTCAGTGAGTTTTTCTCAAAATACAGGAGTTCTGCATGAAGTGTTCATTTTGGCCTTCTCTCGCTGAGAAAACACTATTTTTGACCTGCGACACAAAACAGCCATAACTTTTGTTCAAAGTGAGTTTTCAGTCAAGTTTCAACCTGAAAGCATAGAAAGATGCATAAACTTGAAGTTACAGGTGGATTTCAGTGAGTTTTCATCAAAATACAGGAGTTCTGCATGAAGTGTTCATTTTGGCCTTCTCTCGCTGAGAAAACGCTATTTGTGACCTGTGACACAAAAAGGCCATAACTTTTGTTCAAAGTGAGTTTTCAGTCAAGTTTCAACCTGAAAGCATAGAAAGATGCATAAACTTGAAGTTACAGGTGGATTTCAGTGAGTTTTCATCAAAATACAGGAGTTCTGCATGAAGTGTTCATTTTGGCCTTCTCTCGCTGAGAAAACACTATTTTTGACCTGCGACACAAAACAGCCATAACTTTTGTTCAAAGTGAGTTTTCAGTCAAGTTTCAACCTGAAAGCATAGAAAGATGCATAAACTTGAGGTTACAGGTTGATTTCAGTGAGTTTTCATCAAAATACAGGAGTTCTGCATGAAGTGTTCATTTTGGCCTTCTCTCGCTGTGAAAACGCTATTTGTGACCTTTGACACAAAAAGGCCATAACTTTTGTTCAAAGTGAGTTTTCAGTCAAGTTTCAACCTGAAAGCATAGAAAGATGCATAACTTTGAAGTTACAGCTTGATTTCAGTGAGTTTTCATCAAAATACAGGAGTTCTGCATGAAGTGTTCATTTTGGCCTTCTCTCGCTGAGAAAACATCATTTGTGACCTGCGACACAAAAATGCCATAACTTTTGTTCAAAGTGAGTTTTCAGTCAAGTTTCAACCTGAAAGCATAGAAAGATGCATAAACTTGAAGTTACAGGTGGATTTCAGTGAGTTTTCATCAAAATACAGGAGTTCTGCATGAAGTGTTCATTTTGGCCTTCTCTTGCTGAGAAAACGCTATTTGTGACCTGTTACACAAAAATGCCATAACTTTTGTTCAAAGTGAGTTTTCAGTCAAGTTTCAACCTGGAAGCATAGAAAGATGCATAAACCTTAAGTTACAGTTGGATTTCAGTGAGATTTCCTCAAAATACAGGAGTTCTGCATGAAGTGTTCATTTTGGCCTTCTCTCGCTGAGAAAACGCCATTTTTGACCTGTGACACAAAAAGGCCATAACTTTTGTTCAAAGTTAGTTTTCAGTCAAGTTTCAACCTGAAAGCATAGAAAGATGCATAAACTTGAAGTTACAGTTGGATTTCAGTGAGTTTTTCTCAAAATACAGGAGTTCTGCTTGAAGTGTTCATTTTGGCCTTCTCTCGCTGAGAAAACACTATTTGTGACCTGCGACACAAAAATGCCATAACTTTTGTTCAAAGTGAGTTTTCAGTCATGTTTCAACCTGAAAGCATAGAAAGATGCATAACTTTGAAGTTACAGCTTGATTTCAGTGAGTTTTCATCAAAATACAGGAGTTCTGCATGAAGAGTTCATTTTGGCCTTCTCTCGCTGAGAAAACGCTATTTGTGACCTGTGAAACAAAACCGCCATAACTTTTCTTCAAAGTGAGTTTTCAGTCAAATTTCAACCTGAAAGCATAGAAAGATGCATAAACTTGAAGTTACAGTTGGATTTCAGTAAGATTTCCTCAAAATACAGGAGTTCTGCATGAAGTGTTCATTTTGGCCTTCTCTCGCTGAGAAAACGCTATTTGTGAACTGTGAAACAAAACAGACATAACTTTTGTTCAAAGTGAGTTTTCAGTCAAGTTTCAACCTGAAAGCATAGAAAAATGCAAAAACTTGAAGTTACAGCTTGATTTCAATGAGTTTTTCTCAAAATAAAGGAGTTATGCATGAAGTGTTCATTTTGGCCTTCTCTCGCTGAGAAAACACTATTTGTGACCTGTGATACAAAAATGCCATAACTTTTGTTCAAAGTGAGTTTTCAGTCAAATTTCAACCTGAATGCATAGAAAGATGCATAAACTTGAAGTTACAGTTGGATTTCAGTAAGATTTCCTCAAAATACAGGAGTTCTGCATGAAGTGTTCATTTTGGCCTTCTCTCGCTGAGAAAACGCTATTTGTGAACTGTGAAACAAAACAGACATAACTTTTGTTCAAAGTGAGTTTTCAGTCAAGTTTCAACCTGAAAGCATAGAAAAATGCAGAAACTTGAAGTTACAGCTTGATTTCAGTGAGTTTTTCTCAAAATACAGGAGTTATGCATGAAGTTTTCATTTTGGCCTTCTCTCGCTGAGAAAACACTATTTGTGACCTGTGATACAAAAATGCCATAACTTTTGTTCAAAGTGA
The DNA here is from genome assembly GCF_037954235.1 of Aulostomus chinensis. Classification (NCBI taxonomy): domain Eukaryota; kingdom Metazoa; phylum Chordata; class Actinopteri; order Syngnathiformes; family Aulostomidae; genus Aulostomus; species Aulostomus chinensis. Next base: position 98,650 of record NW_028234192.1, read on the forward strand.
GTTTTCAGTCATGTTTCAACCTGAAAGCATAGAAAGATGCATAAACTTGAAGTTACAGGTGGATTTCAGTGAGTTTTCATCAAAATACAGGAGTTCTGCATGAAGTGTTCATTTTGGCCTTCTCTCGCTGAGAAAACACTATTTTTGACCTGCGACACAAAACAGCCATAACTTTTGTTCAAAGTGAGTTTTCAGTCAAGTTTCAACCTGAAAGCATAGAAAGATGCATAAACTTTAAGTTACAGGTGGATTTCAGTGAGTTTTCATCAAAATACAGGAGTTCTGCATGAAGTGTTCATTTTGGCCTTCTCTCGCTGAGAAAACGCTATTTGTGACCTGTGACACAAAAAGGCCATAACTTTTGTTAAAAGTGAGTTTTCAGTCATGTTTCAACCTGAAAGCATAGAAAGATGCATAACTTTGAAGTTACAGGTGGATTTCAGTGAGTTTTCATCAAAATACAGGAGTTCTGCATGAAGTGTTCATTTTGGCCTTCTCTCGCTGAGAAAACGCGATTTGTGACCTGTGACACAAAACAGCCATAACTTTTGTTCAAAGTGAATTTCCAGTCAAGTTTCAATCTGAAAGCATAGAAAGATGCATGAACTTGAAGTTACAGTTGGATTTCAGTGAGATTTCCTCAAAATACAGGAGTTCTGCATGAAGGGTTCATTTTGGCCTTCTCTCGCTGAGAAAACGCTATTTGTGACCTGTGACACAAAAATGCCATAACTTTTGTTCAAAGTGAGTTTTCAGTCAAGTTTCAACCTGAAAGCATAGAAAGATGCTTAAACTTGAAGTTAAAGGTGGATTTCAGTGAGTTTTTCTCAAAATACAGGAGTTCTGCATGAAGTGTTCATTTTGGCCTTCTCTCGCTGAGAAAACACTATTTGTGACCTGTGATACAAAAATGCCATAACTTTTCTTCAAAGTGAGTTTTCAGTCAAATTTCAACCTGAAAGCATAGAAAGATGCATAAACTTGAAGTTACAGTTGGATTTCAGTAAGATTTCCTCAAAATACAGGAGTTCTGCATGAAGTGTTCATTTTGGCCTTCTCTCGCTGAGAAAACGCTATTTGTGAACTGTGAAACAAAACAGACATAACTTTTGTTCAAAGTGAGTTTTCAGTCAAGTTTCAACCTGAAAGCATAGAAAAATGCAGAAACTTGAAGTTACAGCTTGATTTCAGTGAGTTTTTCTCAAAATAAAGGAGTTATGCATGAAGTTTTCATTTTGGCCTTCTCTCGCTGAGAAAACACTATTTGTGACCTGTGATACAAAAATGCCATAACTTTTGTTAAAAGTGAGTTTTCAGTCATGTTTCAACCTGAAAGCATCGAAAGATGCATAAACTTGAAGTTACAGGTGGATTTCAGTGAGCTTTCATCAAAATACAGGAGTTCTGCATGAAGTGTTCATTTTGGCCTTCTCTCGCTGAGAAAACACTATTTTTGACCTGCGACACAAAACAGCCATAACTTTTGTTCAAAGTGAGTTTTCAGTCAAGTTTCAACCTGAAAGCATAGAAAGATGCATAAACTTGAGGTTACAGGTGGATTTCAGTGAGTTTTCATCAAAATACAGGAGTTCTGCATGAAGTGTTCATTTTGGCCTTCTCTCGCTGAGAAAACGCTATTTGTGACCTGTGACACAAAAAGGCCATAACTTTTGTTCAAAGTGAGTTTTCAGTCAAGTTTCAACCTGAAAGCATAGAAAGATGCATAAACTTGAAGTTACAGTTGGATTTCAGTGAGTTTTTCTCAAAATACAGGAGTTCTGCTTGAAGTGTTCATTTTGGCCTTCTCTCGCTGAGAAAACACTATTTGTGACCTGCGACACAAAAATGCCATAACTTTTGTTCAAAGTGAGTTTTCAGTCATGTTTCAACCTGAAAGCATAGAAAGATGCATAAACTTGAAGTTACAGTTGGATTTCAGTGAGTTTTTCTCAAAATACAGGAGTTCTGCATGAAGTGTTCATTTTGGCCTTCTCTCGTTGAGAAAACACTATTTGTGACCTGTGAAACAAAAATGCCATAACTTTTGTTAAAAGTGAGTTTTCAGTCATGTTTCAACCTGAAAGCATAGAAAGATGCATAACTTTGAAGTTACAGGTGGATTTCAGTGAGTTTTCATCAAAATACAGGAGTTCTGCATGAAGTGTTCATTTTGGCCTTCTCTCGCTGAGAAAACGCGATTTGTGACCTGTGACACAAAACAGCCATAACCTTTGTTCAAAGTGAATTTCCAGTCAAGTTTCAATCTGAAAGCATAGAAAGATGCATGAACTTGAAGTTACAGTTTGATTTCAGTGAGATTTCCTCAAAATACAGGAGTTCTGCATGAAGTGTTCATTTTGGCCTTCTCTCGCTGAGAAAACGCTATTTGTGACCTGTGACACAAAAATGCCATAACTTTTGTTCAAAGTGAGTTTTCAGTCAAGTTTCAACCTGAAAGCATAGAAAGATGCTTAAACTTGAAGTTACAGGTGGATTTCAGTGAGTTTTTCTCAAAATACAGGAGTTCTGCATGAAGTGTTCATTTTGGCCTTCTCTCGCTGAGAAAACACTATTTGTGACCTGTGATACAAAAATGCCATAACTTTTCTTCAAAGTGAGTTTTCAGTCAAATTTCAACCTGAAAGCATAGAAAGATGCATAAACTTGAAGTTACAGTTGGATTTCAGTAAGATTTCCTCAAAATACAGGAGTTCTGCATGAAGTGTTCATTTTGGCCTTCTCTCGCTGAGAAAACGCTATTTGTGAACTGTGAAACAAAACAGACATAACTTTTGTTCAAAGTGAGTTTTCAGTCAAGTTTCAACCTGAAAGCATAGAAAAATGCAGAAACTTGAAGTTACAGCTTGATTTCAGTGAGTTTTTCTCAAAATAAAGGAGTTATGCATGAAGTTTTCATTTTGGCCTTCTCTCGCTGAGAAAACACTATTTGTGACCTGTGATACAAAAATGCCATAACTTTTGTTAAAAGTGAGTTTTCAGTCATGTTTCAACCTGAAAGCATCGAAAGATGCATAAACTTGAAGTTACAGGTGGATTTCAGTGAGCTTTCATCAAAATACAGGAGTTCTGCATGAAGTGTTCATTTTGGCCTTCTCTCGCTGAGAAAACACTATTTTTGACCTGCGACACAAAACAGCCATAACTTTTGTTCAAAGTGAGTTTTCAGTCAAGTTTCAACCTGAAAGCATAGAAAGATGCATAAACTTGAGGTTACAGGTGGATTTCAGTGAGTTTTCATCAAAATACAGGAGTTCTGCATGAAGTGTTCATTTTGGCCTTCTCTCGCTGAGAAAACGCTATTTGTGACCTGTGACACAAAAAGGCCATAACTTTTGTTCAAAGTGAGTTTTCAGTCAAGTTTCAACCTGAAAGCATAGAAAGATGCATAAACTTGAAGTTACAGTTGGATTTCAGTGAGTTTTTCTCAAAATACAGGAGTTCTGCTTGAAGTGTTCATTTTGGCCTTCTCTCGCTGAGAAAACACTATTTGTGACCTGCGACACAAAAATGCCATAACTTTTGTTCAAAGTGAGTTTTCAGTCATGTTTCAACCTGAAAGCATAGAAAGATGCATAAACTTGAAGTTACAGTTGGATTTCAGTGAGTTTTTCTCAAAATACAGGAGTTCTGCATGAAGTGTTCATTTTGGCCTTCTCTCATTGAGAAAACACTATTTGTGACCTGTGAAACAAAAATGCCATAACTTTTGTTAAAAGTGAGTTTTCAGTCATGTTTCAACCTGAAAGCATAGAAAGATGCATAACTTTGAAGTTACAGGTGGATTTCAGTGAGTTTTCATCAAAATACAGGAGTTCTGCATGAAGTGTTCATTTTGGCCTTCTCTCGCTGAGAAAACGCGATTTGTGACCTGTGACAGAAAACAGCCATAACTTTTGTTCAAAGTGAATTTCCAGTCAAGTTTCAACCTGAAAGTATAGAAAGATGCATGAACTTGAAGTTACAGTTGGATTTCAGTGAGATTTCCTCAAAATACAGGAGTTCTGCATGAAGTGTTCATTTTGGCCTTCTCTCGCTGAGAAAACGCTATTTGTGACCTGTGACACAAAAATGCCATAACTTTTGTTCAAAGTGAGTTTTCAGTCAAGTTTCAACCTGAAAGCATAGAAAGATGCATAAACCTGAAGTTACAGTTGGATTTCAGTGAGATTTCCTCAAAATACAGGAGTTCTGCATGAAGTGTTCATTTTGGCCTTCTCTCGCTGAGAAAACGCTATTTGTGACCTGTGACACAAAAAGGCCATAACTTTTGTTCAAAGTGAGTTTTCAGTCAAGTTTCAACCTGAAAGCATAGAAAGATGCATAAACCTGAAGTTACAGTTGGATTTCAGTGAGATTTCCTCAAAATACAGGAGTTCTGCATGAAGTGTTCATTTTGGCCTTCTCTCGCTGAGAAAACGCCATTTGTGACCTGTGATACAAAAAGGCCATAACTTTTGTTCAAAGTGAGTTTTCAGTCAAGTTTCAACCTGAAAGCATAGAAAGATGCATAAACTTGAAGTTACAGTTGGATTTCAGTGAGTTTTTCTCAAAATACAGGAGTTCTGCTTGAAGTGTTCATTTTGGCCTTCTCTCGCTGAGAAAACACTATTTGTGACCTGTGACACAAAAATGCCATAACTTTTGTTCAAAGTGAGTTTTCAGTCATGTTTCAACCTGAAAGCATAGAAAGATGCATAACTTTGAAGTTACAGCTTGATTTCAGTGAGTTTTCATCAAAATACAGGAGTTCTGCATGAAGTGTTCATTTTGGCCTTCTCTCGCTGAGAAAACGCTATTTGTGACCTGTGACACAAAACAGCCATAACTTTTGTTCAAAGTGAATTTTCAGTCAAGTTTCAACCTGAAAGTATAGAAAGATGCATGAACTTGAAGTTACAGTTGGATTTCAGTGAGATTTCCTCAAAATACAGGAGTTCTGCATGAAGTGTTCATTTTAGCCTTCTCTCGCTGAGAAAACGCTATTTGTGACCTGTGAAACAAAACCGCCATAACTTTTGTTCAAAGTGAGTTTTCAGTCAAGTTTCAACCTGAAAGCATAGAAAGATGCATAAACTTGAAGTTACAGTTGGATTTCAGTGAGTTTTTCTCAAAATACAGGAGTTCTGCATGAAGTGTTCATTTTGGCCTTCTCTCGTTGAGAAAACACTATTTGTGACCTGTGAAACAAAAATGCCATAACTTTTGTTAAAAGTGAGTTTTCAGTCATGTTTCAACCTGAAAGCATAGAAAGATGCATAACTTTGAAGTTACAGGTGAATTTCAGTGAGTTTTCATCAAAATACAGGAGTTCTGCATGAAGTGTTCATTTTGGCCTTCTCTCGCTGAGAAAACGCGATTTGTGACCTGTGACACAAAAATGCCATAACTTTTGTTCAAAGTGAGTTTTCAGTCAAGTTTCAACCTGAAAGCATAGAAAGATGCTTAAACTTGAAGTTACAGGTGGATTTCAGTGAGTTTTTCTCAAAATACAGGAGTTCTGCATGAAGTGTTCATTTTGGCCTTCTCTCGCTGAGAAAACGCTATTTGTGAACTGTGAAACAAAACAGACATAACTTTTGTTCAAAGTGAGTTTTCAGTCATGTTTCAACCTGAAAGCATAGAAAGATGCATAAACTTGAAGTTACAGGTGGATTTCAGTGAGTTTTCATCAAAATACAGGAGTTCTGCATGAAGTGTTCATTTTGGCCTTCTCTCGCTGAGAAAACACTATTTTTGACCTGCGACACAAAACAGCCATAACTTTTGTTCAAAGTGAGTTTTCAGTCAAGTTTCAACCTGAAAGCATAGAAAGATGCATAAACTTAAAGTTACAGGTGGATTTCAGTGAGTTTTCATCAAAATACAGGAGTTCTGCATGAAGTGCTCATTTTGGCCTTCTCTCGCTGAGAAAACGCTATTTGTGACCTGTGACACAAAAAGGCCATAACTTTTGTTCAAAGTGAGTTTTCAGTCAAGTTTCAACCTGAAAGCATAGAAAGATGCATAAACTTGAAGTTACAGTTGGATTTCAGTGAGATTTCCTCATAATACAGGAGTTCTGCATGAAGTGTTCATTTTGGCCTTCTCTCGCTGAGAAAACACTATTTGTGACCTGCGACACAAAAATGCCATAACTTTTGTTCAAAGTGAGTTTTCAGTCATGTTTCAACCTGAAAGCATAGAAAGATGCATAACTTTGAAGTTACAGCTTGATTTCAGTGAGTTTTCATAAAAATACAGGAGTTCTGCATGAAGTGTTCATTTTGGCCTTCTCTCGCTGAGAAAACGCTATTTGTGACCTGTGACACAAAACAGCCATAACTTTTGTTCAAAGTGAATTTCCAGTCAAGTTTCAACCTGAAAGTATAGAAAGATGCATGAACTTGAAGTTACAGTTGGATATCAGTGAGATTTCCTCAAAATACAGGAGTTCTGCATGAAGTGTTCATTTTGGCCTTCTCTCGCTTAGAAAACGCTATTTGTGACCTGTGAAACAAAACCGCCATAACTTTTGTTCAAAGTGAGTTTTCAGTCAAGTTTCAACCTGAAAGCATAGAAAGATGCATAAACTTGAATTTACAGGTGGATTTCAGTCAGTTTTTCTCAAACTACAGGAGTTCTGCATGAAGTGTTCATTTTGGCCTTCTCTCGCTGAGAAAACACTATTTGTGACCAGTGATACAAAAATGCCATAACTTTTGTTCAAAGTGAGTTTTCAGTCAAGTTTCAACCTGAAAGCATAGAAAGATGCATAAACTTGACGTGACAGCTTGATTTCAGTGAGTTTTTCTCAAAATACAGGAGTTATGCATGAACTGTTCATTTTGGCCTTCTCTCGCTGAGAAAACACTATTTGTGACCTGTGATACAAAAATGCCATAACTTTTGTTCAAAGTGAGTTTTCAGTCATGTTTCAACCTGAAAGCATAGAAAGATGCATAAACTTGAAGTTACAGGTGGATTTCAGTGAGTTTTCATCAAAATAAAGGGGTTCTGCATGAAGTGTTCATTTTGGCCTTCTCTCGCTGAGAAAACGCTATTTGTGACCTGTGACACAAAACAGCCATAACTTTTGTTCAAAGTGAATTTTCAGTCAAGTTTCAACCTGAAAGCATAGAAAGATGCAAAAACTTGACGTGACAGCTTGATTTCAGTGAGTTTTTCTCAAAATACAGGAGTTATGCATGAAGTGTTCATTTTGGCCTTCTCTCGCTGAAAAAAACACTATTTGTGACCTGCGACACAAAACAGCCATAACTTTTGTTCAAAGTGAGTTTTCAGTCAAGTTTCAGCCTGAAAGTATAGAAAGATGCATAAACTTGAAGTTACACGTGGATTTCAGTGAGTTTTCATCAAAATACAGGAGTTCTGCATGAAGTGTTCATTTTGGCCTTCTCTCGCTGAGAAAACGCTATTTGTGACCTGTGACACAAAAAGGCAATAACTTTTGTTCAAAGTGAGTTTTCAGTCAAGTTTCAACCTGAAAGCATAGAAAGATGCATAAACTTGAAGTTACAGCCTGATTTCAATGAGTTTTTCTCAAAATACAGGAGTTCTGCATGAAGTGTTCATTTTGGCCTTCTCTCGCTGAGAAAACAGTATTTGTGACCTGCGACACAAAACAGCCATAACTTTTGTTCAAAGTGAGTTTTCAGTCAAGTTTCAACCTGTAAGCATAGAAAGATGCATAAACTTGAAGTTACAGGTGGATTTCAGTGAGTTTTCATCAAAATACAGGAGTTCTGCATGAAGTGTTCATTTTGGCCTTCTCTCGCTGAGAAAACGCTATTTGTGACCTGTGACACAAAAAGGCCATAACTTTTGTTCAAAGTGAGTTTTCAGTCAAGTTTCAACCTGAAAGCAGAGAAAGATGCATAAACTTGAAGTTACAGCTTGATTTCAGTGAGTTTTTCTCAAAATACAGGAGTTCTGAATGAAGTGTTCATTTTGGCCTTCTCTCGCTGAGAAAACGCTATTTGTGACCTGTGAAACAAAAATGCCATAACTTTTGTTCAAAGTGAGTTTTCAGTAAAGTTTCAAACTGAAAGCATAGAAAGATGCATAAACTTTAAGTTAGAGGTGGATTTCAGTCAGTTTTCCTCAAAATACAGGAGTTCTGCATGAAGTGTTCATTTTGGCCTTCTCTCGCTGAGAAAACACTATTTTTGACCTGCGACACAAAACAGCCATAACTTTTGTTCAAAGTGAGTTTTCAGTCAAGTTTCAACCTGAAAGCATAGAAAGATGCATAACTTTGAAGTTACAGCTTGATTTCAGTGAGTTTTCATAAAAATACAGGAGTTCTGCATGAAGTGTTCATTTTGGCCTTCTCTCGCTGAGAAAACGCTATTTGTGACCTGTGAAACAAAAATGCCATAACTTTTGTTCAAAGTGAGTTTTCAGTAAAGTTTCAAACTGAAAGCATAGAAAGATGCATAAACTTGAAGTTAGAGGTGGATTTTAGTCAGTTTTCCTCAAAATACAGGAGTTCTGCATGAAGTGTTCATTTTGGCCTTCTCTCGCTGAGAAAACACTATTTTTGACCTGCGACACAAAACAGCCATAACTTTTGTTCAAAGTGAGTTTTCAGTCAAGTTTCAACCTGAAAGCATAGAAAGATGCATAACTTTGAAGTTACAGCTTGATTTCAGTGAGTTTTCATAAAAATACAGGAGTTCTGCATGAAGTGTTCATTTTGGCCTTCTCTCGCTGAGAAAACGCTATTTGTGACCTGTGACACAAAACAGCCATAACTTTTGTTCAAAGTGAATTTCCAGTCAAGTTTCAACCTGAAAGTATAGAAAGATGCATGAACTTGAAGTTACAGTTGGATATCAGTGAGTTTTCATCAAAATACAGGAGTTCTGCATGAAGTGTTCATTTTGGCCTTCTCTCGCTGAGAAAACGCTATTTGTGACCTGTGAAACAAAACCGCCATAACTTTTGTTCAAAGTGAGTTTTCAGTCAAGTTTCAACCTGAAAGCATAGAAAGATGCATAAACTTGAATTTACAGGTGGATTTCAGTCAGTTTTCCTCAAACTACAGGAGTTCTGCATGAAGTTTTCATTTTGGGCTCCTCTTGATGAGAAAACACTATTTGTGACCTGTGATACAAAAATGCCATAACTTTTGTTCAAAGTGAGTTTTCAGTCAAGTTTCAACCTGAAAGCATAGAAAGATGCATAAACTTGAAGTTACAGTTGGATTTCAGTGAGTTTTTCTCAAAATACAGGAGTTATGCATGAACTGTTCATTTTGGCCTTCTCTCGCTGAGAAAACACTATTTGTGACCTGTGATACAAAAATGCCATAACTTTTGTTCAAAGTGAGTTTTCAGTCATGTTTCAACCTGAAAGCATAGAAAGATGCATAAACTTGAAGTTACAGGTGGATTTCAGTGAGTTTTCATCAAAATACAGGAGTTATGCATGAAGTGTTCATTTTTGCCTTCTCTCGCTGAGAAAACACTTTTTGTGACCTGCGACACAAAACAGCCATAACTTTTGTTCAAAGTGAGTTTTCAGTCAAGTTTCAACCTGAAAGCATAGAAAGATGCATAACTTTGAAGTTACAGCTTGATTTCAGTGAGTTTTCATCAAAATACAGGAGTTATGCATGAAATGTTCATTTTGGCCTTCTCTCGTTGAGAAAACGGTTTTTGTGACCAGTGATACAAAAATGCCATAACTTGTCTTCAAAGTGAGTTTTCAGTCAAGTTTCAACCTGAAAGCATGGAAAGATGCATAAACTTGAAGTTACAGGTGGATTTCAGTGAGTTTTCATCAAAATACAGGAGTTCTGCATGAAGTGTTCATTTTGGCCTTCTCTCGCTGAGAAAACGCTATTTGTGACCTGTGACACAAAAAGGCCATAACTTTTGTTCAAAGTGAGTTTTCAGTAAAGTTTCAACCTGAAAGCATAGAAAGATGCATAAACCTGAAGTTACAGTTGGATTTCAGTGAGATTTCCTCAAAATACAGGAGTTCTGCATGAAGTGTTCATTTTGGCCTTCTCTCGCTGAGAAAACACTATTTGTGACCAGTGATACAAAAATGCCATAACTTTTGTTCAAAGTGAGTTTTCAGTCAAGTTTCAACCTGAAAGCATAGAAAGATGCATAAACTTGAAGCGACAGCTTTATTTCAGTGAGTTTTTCTCAAAATGCAGGAGTTATGCATGAAGTGTTCATTTTGGCCTTCTCTCGCTGAAAAAAACACTATTTGTGACCTGCGACACAAAACAGCCATAACTTTTGTTCAAAGTGAGTTTTCAGTCAAGTTTCAACCTGTAAGCATAGAAAGATGCGTAAACTTGAAGTTACAGGTGGATTTCAGTGAGTTTTCATCAAAATACAGGAGTTATGCATGAAGTGTTCATTTTGGCCTTCTCTCGCTGAGAAAACGCTATTTGTGACCTGTGACACAAAAAGGCCATAACTTTTGTTCAAAGTGAGTTTATCAGTGAAGTTTCAACCTGAAAGCAGAGAAAGATGCATAAACTTGAAGTTACAGCTTGATTTCAGTGAGTTTTTCTCAAAATACAGGAGTTATGCATGAAGTGTTCATTTTGGCCTTCTCTCGCTGAGAAAACACTATTTGTGACCTGCGACACAAAACAGCCATAACTTTTGTTCAAAGTGAGTTTTCAGTCAAGTTTCAACCTGAAAGCATAGAAAGATGCATAACTTTGAAGTTACAGCTTGATTTCAGTGAGTTTTCATCAAAATACAGGAGTTATGCATGAAATGTTCATTTTGGCCTTCTCTCGTTGAGAAAACACTATTTGTGACCAGTGATACAAAAATGCCATAACTTGTCTTCAAAGTGAGTTTTCAGTCAAGTTTCAACCTGAAAGCATGGAAAGATGCATAAACTTGAAGTTACAGGTGGATTTCAGTGAGTTTTCATCAAAATACAGGAGTTCTGCATGAAGTGTTCATTTTGGCCTTCTCTCGCTGAGAAAACACTATTTTTGACCTGCGACACATAACAGCCATAACTTTTGTTCAAAGTGAGTTTTCAGTCAAGTTTCAACCTGAAAGCATAGAAAGATGCATAAACTTGAAGTTACAGGTGGATTTCAGTGAGTTTTTCTCAAAATACAGGAGTTCTGCATGAAGTGTTCATTTTGGCCTTCTCTCGGTGAGAAAACACTATTTTTGACCTGCGACACAAAACAGCCATAACTTTTGTTCAAAGTGAGTTTTCAGTCAAGTTTCAACCTGAAAGCATAGAAAGATGCATAAACTTGAAGTTACAGGTGGATTTCAGTGAGTTTTCATCAAAATAAAGGAGTTCTGCATGAAGTGTTCATTTTGGCCTTCTCTCGCTGAGAAAACGCTATTTGTGACCTGTGAAACAAAAAGGCCATAACTTTTGTTCAAAGTGAGTTTTCAGTCAAGTTTCAACCTGAAAGCATAGAAAGATGCATAAACTTGAAGTTACAGTTGGATTTCAGTGAGATTTCCTCAAAATACAGGAGTTCTGCATGAAGTGTTCATTTTGGCCTTCTCTCGCTGAGAAAACGCTATTTGTGACCTGTGACACAAAACAGCCATAACTTTTGTTCAAAGTGAATTTCCAGTCAAGTTTCAACCTGAAAGCATAGAAAGATGCATAAACTTGAAGTTACAGTTGGATTTCAGTGAGTTTTTCTCAAAATACAGGAGTTCTGCATAAAGTGTTCATTTTGGCCTTCTCTCGCTGAGAAAACGCTATTTGTGACCTGTGAAACAAAACAGACATAACTTTTGTTCAAAGTGAGTTTTCAGTCAAGTTTCAACCTGAAAGCATAGAAAAATGCAGAAACTTGAAGTTACAGCTTGATTTCAGTGTGTTTTTCTCAAAATACAGGAGTTATTTATGAGGTTTTCATTTTGGCCTTCTCTCGCTGAGAAAACGCTATTTGTGACCTGTGATACAAAAATGCCATAACTTTTGTTCAAAGTGAGTTTTCAGTCATGTTTCAGCCTGAAAGCATAGAAAGATGCATAAACTTGAAGTTACAGGTGGATTTCAGTGAGTTTTCATCAAAATACAGGAGTTCTGCATGAAGTGTTCATTTTGGCCTTCTCTCGCTGAGAAAACACTATTTTCTGACCTGCGACACAAAACAGCCATAACTTTTGTTCAAAGTGAGTTTTCACTCAAGTTTCAACCTGAAAGCATAGAAAGATGCATAAACTTGAAGTTACAGTTGGATTTCAGTGAGATTTCCTCAAAATACAGGAGTTCTGCATGAAGTGTTCATTTTGGCCTTCTCTCGCTGAGAAAACGCTATTTGTGACCTGTGACACAAAAATGCCATAACTTTTCTTCAAAGTGAGTTGTCAGTCAAGTTTCAACCTGAAAGCATAGAAAGATGCATAAACTTGAAGTTACAGCTTGATTTCAGTGAGGTTTTCTCAAAATACAGGAGTTATGCATGAAGTGTTCATTTTGGGCTGCTCTCGCTGAGAAAACACTATTTGTGACCTGCGACACAAAACAGCCATAACTTTTGTTCAAAGTGAGTTTTCAGTCAAGTTTCAATCTGAAAGCATAGAAAGATGCATAACTTTGAAGTTACAGCTGTATTTCAGTCAGTTTTCATCAAAATACAGGAGTTATGCATGAAGTGTTCATTTTGGCCTTCTCTCGTTGAGAAAATACTATTTGTGACCAGTGATACAAAAATGCCATAACTTGTCTTCAAAGTGAGTTTTCAGTCAAGTTTCAACCTGAAAGTATAGAAAGATGCATGAACTTGAAGTTACAGTTGAATTTCAGTGAGATTTTCTCAAAATACAGGAGTTCTGCATGAAGTGTTCATTTTGGCCTTCTCTCGCTGAGAAAACGCGATTTGTGACCTGTGAAACAAAACAGACATAACTTTTGTTCAAAGTGAGTTTTCAGTCAAGTTTCAACCTGAAAGAATAGAAAGATGCAGAACCTTTAAGTTACAGCCTGATTTCAGTGAGTTTTTCTCAAAATACAGGAGTTATGCATGAACTGTTCATTTTGGCCTTCTCTCGCTGAGAAAACACTATTTGTGACCTGTGATACAAAAATGCCATAACTTTTGTTCAAAGTGAGTTTTCAGTCATGTTTCAACCTGAAAGCATAGAAAGATGCATAAACTTGAAGTTACAGGTGAATTTCAGTGAGTTTTCATCAAAATACAGGAGTTCTGCATGAAGTGTTCATTTTGGCCTTCTCTCGCTGAGAAAACGCTATTTGTGACCTGTGACACAAAACAGCCATAACTTTTGTTCAAAGTGAATTTCCAGTCAAGTTTCAACCTGAAAGCAGAGAAAGATGCATAAACTTGAAGTTACAGCTTGATTTCAGTGAGTTTTTCTCAAAATACAGGAGTTATGCATGAAGTGTTCATTTTGGCCTTCTCTCGCTGAGAAAACACTATTTGTGACCTGCGACACAAAACAGCCATAACTTTTGTTCAAAGTGAGTTTTCAGTCAAGTTTCAACCTGAAAGCATAGAAAGATGCATAAACTTGAAGTTACACGTGGATTTCAGTGAGTTTTCATCAAAATACAGGAGTTCTGCATGTAGTGTTCATTTTGGCCTTCTCTCGCTGAGACAACGCTATTTGTGACCTGTGACACAAAAAGGCCATAACTTTTGTTCAAAGTGAGTTTTCAGTCAAGTTTCAACCTGTAAGCATAGAAAGATGCATAACTTTGAAGTAACAGCTTGATTTCAGTGAGTTTTCATCAAAATACAGGAGTTCTGCATGAAGTGTTCATTTTGGCCTTCTCTCGTTGAGAAAACACTATTCGTGACCTGTGATACAAAAATGCCATAACGTTTGCTCAAAGTGAGTTTTCAGTCAAGTTTCAACCTGAAAGCATAGAAAGATGCATAAACTTGAAGTTACAGGTGGATTTCAGTGAGTTTTCATCAAAATACAGGAGTTCTGCATGAAGTGTTCATTTTGGCCTTCTCTCGCTGAGAAAATACTATTTGTGACCAGTGATACAAAAATGCCATAACTTGTCTTCAAAGTGAGTTTTCAGTCAAGTTTCAACCTGAAAGCATAGAAAGATGCATAAACTTGAAGTTACAGGTGGATTTCAGCGAGTTTTTCTCAAAATACAGGAGTTATGCATGAAGTGTTCAATTTGGCCTTCTCTCGCTGAGAAAACACTATTTGTGACCTGTGATACAAAAATGCCATAACTTTTTTTAAAAGTGAGTTTTCAGTCAAGTTTCAACCTGAAAGCATAGAAAGATGCATAACTTTGAAGTTACAGCTTGATTTCAGTGAGTTTTCCTCAAAATACAGGAGTTATGCATGAAGTGTTCATTTTTGCCTTCTCTCGCTGAGAAAACACTATTTGTGACCTGCGACAAAAAATAGCCATAACTTTTGTTCAAAGTGAGTTTTCAGTCAAGTTTCAACCTGAAAGCATAGAAAGATGCATAAACTTGAAGTTACAGCCTGATTTCATTGAGTTTTCCTCAAAATACAGGAGTTCTGCATGAAGTGTTCATTTTGGCCTTCTCTCGTTGAGAAAACACTATTTGTGACCTGTGATACAAAAATGCCATAACTTTTCTCCAAAGTGAGTTGTCAGTCAAGTTACAACCTGAAAGCATAGAAAGATGCATAAACTTGAAGTTACAAGTGGATTTCAGTGAGTTTTCATCAAAATACAGGAGTTCTGCATGAAGTGTTCATTTTGGCCTTCTCTCGCTGAGAAAACACTATTTGTGACCTGTGATACAAAAATGCCATAACTTATTTTATAAGTGAGTTTTCAGTCAAGTTTCAACCTGAAAGCATAGAAAGATGCATAAACTTGAAGTTACAGTTGGATTTCAGTGAGATTTCCTCAAAATACAGGAGTTCTGCATGAAGTGTTCATTTTGGACTTCCCTCACTGAGAAAACGCTATTTGTGACCTGTGAAACAAAACAGCCATAACTTTTGTTCAAAGTGAGTTTTCAGTCAATTTTCAACCTGAAAGCATAGAAAGATGCATAACTTTGATGTTACAGCTTGATTTCAGTGAGTTTTTCTCAAAATACAGGAGTTCTGCATGAAGTGTTCATTTTGGCCTTCTCTCGCTGAGAAAACGCTATTTGTGTCCTGTGACACAAAAAGGCCATAACTTTTGTTCAAAGTGAATTTTCAGTCAAGTTTCAACCTGAAAGCATAGAAAGATGCAAAACTTTGAAGATACAGCTTGATTTCAGTGAGTTTTCATCAAAATACAGGAATTATGCATGAAGTGTTCATTTTGGCCTTCTCTCGCTGAGAAAACGCTATTTGTGACCTGTGACACAAAAAGGCCATAACTTTTGTTCAAAGTGAGTTTTCAGTCAAGTTTCAACCTGAAAGCATGGAAAGATGCATAAACTTGAAGTTACAGCTTGATTTCCGTGAGTTATTCTCAAAATACAGGAGTTCTGCATGAAGTGTTCATTTTGGCCTTCTCTCGCTGTGAAAACGCTATTTGTGACCTGCGACACAAAACAGCCCTAACTTTTGTTCAAAGTGAGTTTTCAGTCAAGTTTCAACCTGAAAGCATAGAAAGATGCATAAACTTGAAGTTACAGGTGGATTTCAGTGAGTTTTCATCAAAATACAGGAGTTGTGCATGAAGTGTTCATTTTGGCCTTCTCTCGCTGAGAAAGCGCTATTTGTGACCTTTCACACAAAAAAGCCATAACTTTTGTTCAAAGTGAGTTTTCAGTCAAGTTTCCACCTGAAAGCATAGAAAAATGCATAAACTTGAAATTACAGCTTGATTTCAGTGAGTTTTTCTCAAAATACAGGAGTTCTGCATGAAGTGTTCATTTTGGCCTTCTCTCGCTGAGAAAATGCTATTTGTGACCTGTGACACAAAAAGGCCATAACTTTTGTTTATAGTGAGTTTTCAGTCAAGTTTCAACCTGAAAGCATAGAAAGATACATAACTTTGAAGTTACAACTTGATTTCAGTGACTTTTCATCAAAATACAGGAGTTCTGCACCAAGTGTTTATTTTGGCCTTCTCTCGCTGAGAAAACGCTATTTGTGACCTGTGAAACAAAAAGGCCATAACTGTTGTTCAAAGTGAGTTTTCAGTCAAGTTTCAACCTGAAAGCATAGAAAGATGCATAAACTTTAAGTTACAGCCTGATTTCAGTGAGTTTTTCTCAAAATACAGGAGTTCTGCATGAAGTGTTCTTTTTGGCCTTCTCTCGCTGAGAAAACACTATTTGTGACCTGCGACACAAAACCGCCATAACTTTTGTTCAAAGTGAGTTTTCAGTCAAGTTTCAACCTGAAAGCATAGAAAGATACATAACTTTGAAGTTACAGCTTGATTTCAGTGAGTTTTCATCAAAATACAGGAGTTCTGCATGAAGTGTTCATTTTGGCCTTCTCTCGATGAGAAAACACTATTTGTGACCTATGATACAAAAATGCCATAACTTTTCTTCAAAGTGAGTTTTCAGTCAAGTTTCAACCTGAAAGCATAGAAAGATGCATAAACTTGAAGTTACAGCTTGATTTCAGTGAGTTTTTCTCAAAATACAGGAGTTCTGCATGAAGTGTTCATTTTGGCCTTCTCTCGCTGAGAAAACGCTATTTGTGTCCTGTGACACAAAAAGGCCATAACTTTTGTTCAAAGTGAATTTTCAGTCAAGTTTCAACCTGAAAGCATAGAAAGATGCAAAACTTTGAAGATACAGCTTGATTTCAGTGAGTTTTCATCAAAATACAGGAATTATGCATGAAGTGTTCATTTTGGCCTTCTCTCGATGAGAAAACGCTATTTGTGACCTGTGACACAAAAAGGCCATAACTTTTGTTCAAAGTGAGTTTTCAGTCAAGTTTCAACCTGAAAGCATAGAAAGATGCATAAACTTGAAGTTACAGCTTGATTTCAGTGAGTTATTCTCAAAATACAGGAGTTCTGCATGAAGTGTTCATTTTGGCCTTCTCTCGCTGTGAAAACGCTATTTGTGACCTGCGACACAAAACAGCCCTAACTTTTGTTCAAAGTGAGTTTTCAGTCAAGTTTCAACCTGAAAGCATAGAAAGATGCATAAACTTGAAGTTACAGGTGGATTTCAGTGAGTTTTCATCAAAATACAGGAGTTCTGCATGAAGTGTTCATTTTGGCCTTCTCTCGCTGAGAAAGCGCTATTTGTGACCTGTGACACAAAAAAAGCCATAACTTTTGTTCAAAGTGAGTTTTCAGTCAAGTTTCCACCTGAAAGCATAGAAAGATGCATAAACTTGAAGTTACAGCTTGATTTCAGTGAGTTTTTCTCAAAATACAGGAGTTCTGCATGAAGTGTTCATTTTGGCCTTCTGTCGCTGAGAAAACGCTATTTGTGACCTGTGAAACAAAAAGGCCATAACTGTTGTTCAAAGTGAGTTTTCAGTCAAGTTTCAACCTGAAAGCATAGAAAGATGCATAAACTTGAAGTTACGGCTTGATTTCAGTGACTTTTTCTCAAAATACAGGAGTTCTGCATGAAGTGTTCATTTTGGCCTTCTCTCGTTGAGAAAACACTATTTGTGACCTGCGACACAAAATAGCCATAACTTTTGTTCAAAGTGAGTTTTCAGTCAAGTTTCAACCTGAAAGCATAGAAAGATGCATAAACTTTAAGTTACAGCCTGATTTCAGTGAGTTTTTCTCAAAATACAGGAGTTCTGCATGAAGTGTTCTTTTTGGCCTTCTCTCGCTGAGAAAACACTATTTGTGACATGCGACACAAAACCGCCATTACTTTTGTTCAAAGTGAGTTTTCAGTCAAGTTTCAACCTGAAAGCATAGAAAGATGCATAACTTTGAATTTACAGCTTGATTTCAGTGAGTTTTCATCAAAATACAGGAGTTATGCATGAAGTGTTCATTTTGGCCTTCTCTCGATGAGAAAACACTATTTGTGACCTATGATACAAAAATGCCATAACTTTTCTTCAAAGTGAGTTTTAAGTCAAGTTTCAACTTGAAAGCATAGAAAGATGCATAAACTTGAAGTTACAGGTGGATTTCAATGAGTTTTCATTAAAATACAGGACTTCTGCATGAAGTGTTCATTTTGGCCTTCTCTCGCTGAGAAAACGCTATTTGTAACCTGTGACACAAAAAGGCCATAACTTTTGTTCAAAGTGAGTTTTCAGTCAATTTTCAACCTGAAAGCATAGAAAGATGCATAAACTTGAAGTTACAGCTTGATTTCAGTGAGTTTTCATCAAAATACAGGAGTTCTGCATGAAGTGTTCATTTTGGCCTTCTCTCGCTGAGAAAACGCTATTTGTGTCCTGTGACACAAAAAGGCCATAACTTTTGTTCAAAGTGAGTTTTCAGTCAAGTTTCAACCTGAAAGCATAGAAAGATGCAAAACTTTGAAGTTACAGCTTGATTTCAGTGAGTTTTCATCAAAATACAGGAATTATGCATGAAGTGTTCATTTTGGCCTTCTCTCGCTGAGAAAACGCTATTTGTGACCTGTGACACAAAAAGTCCATAACTTTTGTTCAAAGTGAGTTTTCCGTCAAGTTTCAACCTGAAAGCATAGAAAGATGCAAAACTTGAAGTTACAGCTTGATTTCAGTGAGTTTTTCTCAAAATACAGGAGTTCTGCATGAAGTGTTCATTTTGGCCTTCTCTCGCTGAGAAAACACTATTTGTGACCTGTGAAACAAAACAGCCCTAACTTTTGTTCAAAGTGAGTTTTCAGTCAAGTTTCAACCTGAAAGCATAGAAAGATGCATAAACTAGAAGTTAATGCTTTATTTCAGTGAGTTTTTCTCAAAATACAGGAGTTATGCATGAAGTGTTCATTTTGGCCTTCTCTCACTGTGAAAACGCTATTTGTGACCTGCGACACAAAACAGCCATAACTTTTGTTCAAAGTGAGTTTTCAGTCAAGTTTCAGCCTGAAAGCATAGAAAGATGCATAAACTTTAAGTTACGAGTGGATTTCAGTGAGTTTTCATCAAAATACAGGAGTTCTGCATGAAGTGTTCATTTTGGCCTTCTCTCGCTGAGAAAACACTATTTGTGACCTGCGACACAAAACAGCCATAACTTTTGTTCAAAGTGAGTTTTCAGTCAAGTTTCAACCTGAAAGCATAGAAAGATGCATAAACTTGAAGTTACAGGTGGATTTCAGTGAGTTTTCATCAAAATACAGGAGTTATGCATGAAGTGTTCATTTTGGCCTTCTCTCGTTGAGAAAACACTTTTTGTGACCTGTGATACAAAAATGCCATAACTTTTCTTCAAAGTGAGTTTTCAGTCAAGTTTCAACCTGAAAGCATAGAAAGATGCATAAACTAGAAGTTAATGCTTTATTTCAGTGAGTTTTTATCAAAATACAGGAGTTCTGCATGAAGTGTTCATTTTGGCCTTCTCTAGCTGAGAAAACAGTATTTGTGACCTGCGACACAAAACCGCCATAACTTTTGTTCAAAGTGAGTTTTCAGTCAAGTTTCAACCTGAAAGCATAGAAAGATGCATAACTTTGAAGTTACAGCTTGATTTCAGTGAATTTTCATCAAAATACAGGAGTTCTGCATGAAGTGTTCATTTTGGCCTTCTCTCGTTGAGAAAACACTATTTGTGACCTGTGATACAAAAATGCCATAACTTTTCTTCAAAGTGAGTTTTCAGTCAAGTTTCAACCTGAAAGCATAGAAAGATGCATAAACTTGAAGTTACAGGTGGATTTCAATGAGTTTTCATTAAAATACAGGACTTCTGCATGAAGTGTTCATTTTGGCCTTCTCTCGCTGAGAAAACGCTATTTGTGACCTGTGACATAAAAAGGCCATAACTTTTGTTCAAAGTGAGTTTTCAGTCAAGTTTCAACCTGAAAGCATAGAAAGATGCATAAACTTGAAGTTCCAGACTGATTTCATTGAGTTTTCCTCAAAATACAGGAGTTATGCATGAAGTGTTCATTTTGGCCTTCTCTCATTGAGAAAACACTATTTGTGACCTGTGATACAAGAATGCCATAACTTTTCTTCAAAGTGAGTTTTCAGTCAAGTTTCAACCTGAAAGCATAGAAAGATGCATAAACTTGAAGTTACAGGTGGATTTCAGTGAGTTTTCATCAAAATACAGGAGTTATGCATGAAGTGTTCATTTTGGCCTTCTCTCACTGTGAAAACGCTATTTGTGACCTGCGACACAAAACAGCCATAACTTTTGTTCAAAGTGAGTTTTCAGTCAAGTTTCAGCCTGAAAGCATAGAAAGATGCATAAACTTTAAGTTACAAGTGGATTTCAGTGAGTTTTCATCAAAATACAGGAGTTCTGCATGAAGTGTTCATTTTGGCCTTCTCTCGCTGAGAAAACGCTATTTGTGACCTGTGACACAAAAAGGCCATAACTTTTGTTCAAAGTGAGTTTTCAGTCAAGTGTCCACCTGAAAGCATAGAAAGATGCATCAACTTGAAGATACAGCTTGATTTCAGTGAGTTTTTCTCAAAATACAGGAGTTCTGCATGAAGTGTTCATTTTGGCCTTCTCTCGCTGAGAAAACACTATTTGTGACCTGCGACACAAAACAGCCATAACTTTTGTTCAAAGTGAGTTTTCAGTCAAGTTTCAACCTGAAAGCATAGAAAGATGCATAAACTTGAAGTTACAGGTGGATTTCAGTGAGTTTTCATCAAAATACAGGAGTTATGCATGAAGTGTTCATTTTGGCCTTCTCTCGTTGAGAAAACACTTTTTGTGACCTGTGATACAAAAATGCCATAACTTTTCTTCAAAGTGAGTTTTCAGTCAAGTTTCAACCTGAAAGCATAGAAAGATGCATAAACTAGAAGTTAATGCTTTATTTCAGTGAGTTTTTATCAAAATACAGGAGTTCTGCAGGAAGTGTTCATTTTGGCCTTCTCTAGCTGAGAAAACAGTATTTGTGACCTGCGACACAAAACCGCCATAACTTTTGTTCAAAGTGAGTTTTCAGTCAAGTTTCAACCTGAAAGCATAGAAAGATGCATAACTTTGAAGTTACAGCTTGATTTCAGTGAGTTTTCATCAAAATACAGGAGTTCTGCATGAAGTGTTCATTTTGGCCTTCTCTCGCTGAGAAAACACTATTTGTGACCTGTGATACAAAAATGCCATAACTTTTCTTCAAAGTGAGTTTTCAGTCAAGTTTCAACCTGAAAGCATAGAAAGATGCATAAACTTGAAGTTACAGGTGGATTTCAATGAGTTTTCATTAAAATACAGGACTTCTGCATGAAGTGTTCATTTTGGCCTTCTCTCGCTGAGAAAACGCTATTTGTGACCTGTGACACAAAAAGGTCATAACTTTTGTTCAAAGTGAGTTTTCAGTCAAGTTTCAACCTGAAAGCATAGAAAGATGCATAAACTTGAAGTTCCAGACTGATTTCATTGAGTTTTCCTCAAAATACAGGAGTTATGCATGAAGTGTTCATTTTGGCCTTCTCTCATTGAGAAAACACTATTTGTGACCTGTGATACAAGAATGCCATAACTTTTCTTCAAAGTGAGTTTTCAGTCAAGTTTCAACCTGAAAGCATAGAAAGATGCATAAACTTGAAGTTACAGGTGGATTTCAGTGAGTTTTCATCAAAATACAGGAGTTATGCATGAAGTGTTCATTTTGGCCTTCTCTCACTGTGAAAACGCTATTTGTGACCTGCGACACAAAACAGCCATAACGTTTGTTCAAAGTGATTTTTCAGTCAAGTTTCAGCCTGAAAGCATAGAAAGATGCATAAACTTTAAGTTACAGGTGGATTTCAGTGAGTTTTCATCAAAATACAGGAGTTCTGCATGAAGTGTTCATTTTGGCCTTCTCTCGCTGAGAAAACGCTGTTTGTGACCAGTGACACAAAAAAGCCTTAACTTTTGTTCAAAGTGAGTTTTCAGTCAAGTGTCCACCTGAAAGCATTGAAAGATGCATCAACTTGAAGATACAGCTTGATTTCAGTTAGTTTTTCTCAAAATACAGGAGTTCTGCATGAAATGTTCATTTTGGCCTTCTCTCGCTGAGAAAACACTATTTGTGACCTGCGACACAAAACAGCCATAACTTTTGTTCAAAGTGAGTTTTCAGTCAAGTTTCAACCTGAAAGCATAGAAAGATGCATAAACTTGAAGTTACAGGTGGATTTTCAGTGAGTTTTCATCAAAATACAGGAGTTATGCATGAAGTGTTCATTTTGGCCTTCTCTCGTTGAGAAAACACTTTTTGTGACCTGTGATACAAAAATGCCATAACTTTTGTTCAAAGTGAGTTTTCAGTCAAGTTTCAACCTGAAAGCATAGAAAGATGCATAAACTTGAAGTTACAGTTGGATTTCAGTGAGATTTCCTCAAAATACAGGAGTTCTGCATGAAGTGTTCATTTTGGCCTTCTCTCGCTTAGAAAATGCTATTTGTGACCTGTGAAACAAAACCGCCATAACTTTTGTTCAAAGTGAGTTTTCAGTCAAGTTTCAACCTGAAAGCATAGAAAGATGCATAAACGTGAAGATACAGCTTGATTTCAGTGAGTTTTCCTCAAAATACAGGAGTTCTGCATGAAGTGTTCATTTTGGCCTTCTCTCGCTTAGAAAATGCTATTTGTGACCTGTGAAACAAAACCGCCATAACTTTTGTTCAAAGTGAGTTTTCAGTCAAGTTTCAACCTGAAAGCATAGAAAGATGCATAAACGTGAAGATACAGCTTGATTTCAGTGAGTTTTTGTCAAAATACAGGAGTTATCCATGAAGTGTTCATTTTTTCCTTCTCTCGCTGAGAAAACACTATTTGTGACCTGCGACACAAAAAATAGCCATAACTTTTGTTCAAAGTGAGTTTTCAGTCAAGTTTCAACCTGAAAGCATAGAAAGATGCATAAACTTGAAATTACAGCTTGATTTCAGTGAATTTTTCTCAAAATACAGGAGTTCTGCATGAAGTGTTCATTTTGGCCTTCTCTCGCTGAGAAAACACTATTTGTGACCTGCGACACAAAACAGCCATAACTTTTATTCAAAGTGAGTTTTCAGTCAAGTTTCAACCTGAAAGCATAGAAAGATGCATGAACTTGAAGTTACAGTTGGATTTCTGTGAGATTTCCTCAAAATACAGGAGTTCTGCATGAAGTGTTCATTTTAGCCTTCTCTCGCTGAGAAAACGCTATTTGTGACCTGTGAAACAAAACAGCCATAACTTTTGTTCAAAGTGAGTTTTCAGTCAAGTTTCAACCTGAAAGCATAGAAAGATGCATAAACTTGAAGTTACAGCTTGATTTCAGTGACTTTTTCTCAAAATACAGGAGTTATGCATGAAGTGTTCATTTTGGCCTTCTCTCCTTGAGAAAACATTATTTGTGACTTGTGATACAAAAATGCCATAACTTTTCTTCAAAGTGAGTTTTCAGTCAATTTTCAACCTGAAAGCATAGAAAGATGCATAAACTTGAAGTTACAGTTGGATTTCAGTGAGATTTCCTCAAAATACAGGAGTTCTGCATGAAGTGTTCATTTTAGCCTTCTCTCGCTGAGAAAACGCTATTTGTGACCTGTGAAACAAAACAGCCATAACTTTTGTTCAAAGTGAGTTTTCAGTCAAGTTTCAACCTGAAAGCATAGAAATATGCATAAACTTGAAGTTACAGCTTGATTTCAGTGACTTTTTCTCAAAATACAGGAGTTATGCATGAAGTGTTCATTTTGGCCTTCTCTCGTTGAGAAAACACTATTTGTGACCTGTGATACAAAAATGCCATAACTTTTCTTCAAAGTGAGTTTTCAGTCAAGTTTCAACCTGAAAGCATAGAAAGATGCATAAACTTGAAGTTACAGTTGGATTTCAGTGAGATTTTCTTCAAAATACAGGAGTTCTGCATGAAGTGTTCATTTTGGCCTTCTCTCGCTGAGAAAACGCTATTTTTGACCTGTGAAACAAAACAGCCATAACTTTTGTTCAAAGTGAGTTTTCAGTCAAGTTTCAACCTGAAAGCATAGAAAGATGCATAAACTTGAGGTTACAGCTTGATTTCAGTGAGTTTTTCTCAAAATACAGGATTTCTACAAGAAGTGTTCATTTTGGCCTTCTCTCGCTGAGAAAACACTATTTGTGACCTGCGACAC
The DNA here is from genome assembly GCF_037954235.1 of Aulostomus chinensis. Classification (NCBI taxonomy): domain Eukaryota; kingdom Metazoa; phylum Chordata; class Actinopteri; order Syngnathiformes; family Aulostomidae; genus Aulostomus; species Aulostomus chinensis. Next base: position 122,752 of record NW_028234192.1, read on the forward strand.
AAAACATCCATAACTTTTCTTCAAAGTGAGTTTTCAGTCAAGTTTCAACCTGAAAGCATAGAAAGATGCATAAACTTAAAGTTACAGCTTGATTTCAGTGAGTTTTCATCAAAATACAGGAGTTATGCATGAAGTGTTCATTTTGGCCTTCTCTCGCTGAGAAAACAGTATTTGTGACCTGTGATACAAAAATGCCATAACTTTTGTTCAAAGTGAGTTTTCAGTCAAATTTCAACCTGAAAGCATAGAAAGATGCATAAACTTGAAGTTACAGTTGGATTTCAGTGAGATTTTCTTCAAAATACAGGAGTTCTACATGAAGTGTTCATTTTAGCCTTCTCTCGCTGAGAAAACGCTATTTGTGACCTGTGAAACAAAACAGCCATAACTTTTGTTCAAAGTGAGTTTTCAGTCAAGTTTCAACCTGAAAGCATAGAAAGATGCATAAACTTGAAGTTACAGCTTGATTTCAGTGACTTTTTCTCAAAATACAGGAGTTATGCATGAAGTGTTCATTTTGGCCTTCTCTCGTTGAGAAAACACTATTTGTGACCTGTGATACAAAAATGCCATAACTTTTCTTCAAAGTGAGTTTTCAGTCAAGTTTCAACCTGAAAGCATAGAAAGATGCATAAACTTGAAGTTACAGTTGGATTTCAGTGAGATTTCCTCAAAATACAGGAGTTCTGCATGAAGTGTTCATTTTGGCCTTATCTCGCTGAGAAAACGCTATTTGTGACCTGTGAAACAAAACAGCCAAAACTTTTGTTCAAAGTGAGTTTTCAGTCAAATTTCAACCTGAAAGCATAGAAAGATGCATAAACTTGAGGTTACAGCTTGATTTCAGTGAGTTTTTCTCAAAATACAGGATTTCTACAAGAAGTGTTCATTTTGGCCTTCTCTCGCTGAGAAAACACTATTTGTGACCTGCGACACAAAACATCCATAACTTTTGTTCAAAGTGAGTTTTCAGTCAAGTTTCAACCTGAAAGCATAGAAAGATGCATTACGTCTAGGTTACAGCTTGATTTCAGTGAGTTTTCATCAAAATACAGGAGTTATGCATGAAGTGTTCATTTTGGCCTTCTCTCGTTGAGAAAACACAATTTGTGACCTGTGATACAAAAATGCCATAACTTTTCTTCAAAGTGAGTTTTCAGTCAAGTTTCAACCTGAAAGCATAGAAAGATGCATAAACTTGAAGTTACAGCTTGATTTCAGTGAGTTTTTCTAAAAATACAGGAGTTCTGCATGAAGTGTTCATTTTGGCCTTCTCTCGTTGAGAAAACACTATTTGTGACCTGTGATACAAAAATGCCATAACTTTTGTTCAAAGTGAGTTTTCAGTCAAGTTTCAAACTGAAAGCATAGAAAGATGCATAAACTTGAAGTTACAGGTGGATTTCAGTGAGTTTTCATCAAAATACAGGAGTTCTGCATGAAGTGTTCATTTTGGCCTTCTCTCGCTGAGAAAACGCTATTTGTGACCTGTGAAACAAAACCGCCATAACTTTTGTTCAAAGTGAGTTTTCAGTCAAGTTTCCACCTGAAAGCATAGAAAGATGCATAAACTTGAAGTTACAGCTTGATTTCAGTGAGTTTTTCTCAAAATACAGGAGTTATGCATGAAGTGTTCATTTTGGCCTTCTCTCGCTGAGAAAACGCTATTTGTGTCCTGTGACACAAAAAGGCCATAACTTTTTTTAAAAGTGAGTTTTCAGTCAAGTTTCAACCTGAAAGCATAGAAAGATGCATAACTTTGAAGTTACAGCTTGATTTCAGTGAGTTTTCATCAAAATACAGGAGTTCTGCATGAAGTGTTCATTTTGGCCTTCTCTCGCTGAGAAAACGCTATTTGTGACTTGTGACACAAAAAGGCCATAACTTTTGTTCAAAGTGAGTTTTCGGTCAAGTTTCAACCTGAAAGCATAGAAAGATGCATAAACTTGAAGTTACAGCTTGATTTCAGTGAGTTTTTCTCAAATTACAGGAGTTATGCATGAAGTGTTCATTTTGGCCTTCTCTCGCTGAGAAAACGCTATTTGTGACCTGTGACACAAAAATGCCATAACTTTTTTTCAAAGTGAGTTTTCAGTCAAGTTTCAACCTGAAAGCATAGAAAGATGCATAACTTTGAAGTTACAGCTTGATTTCAGTGAGTTTTCATCAAAATACAGGAGTTATGCATGAAGTGTTCATTTTGGCCTTCTCTCGCTGAGAAAACGCTATTTGTGACCTGTGACACAAAAAGGCCATAACTTTTGTTCAAAGTGAGTTTTCAGTCAAGTTTCAACCTGAAAGCATAGAAAGATGCATAAACTTGAAGTTACAGCTTGATTTCAGTGAGTTTTTCTCAAATTACAGGAGTTCTGCATGAAGTGTTCATTTTGGCCTTCTCTCACTGAGAAAACGCTATTTGTGACCTGTGACACAAAAATGCCATAACTTTTGTTCAAAGTGAGTTTTCAGTCAAGTTTCAACCTGAAAGCATAGAAAGATGCATAACTTTGAAGTTACAGCTTGATTTCAGTGAGTTTTCATCAAAATACAGGAGTTCTGCATGAAGTGTTCATTTTGGCCTTCTCTCGCTGAGAAAACGCTATTTGTGACCTGTGACACAAAAAGGCCGTAACTTTTGTTCAAAGTGAGTTTTCAGTCAAGTTTCAACCTGAAAGCATATAAAGATGCATAAACTTGAAGTTACAGCTTGATTTCAGTGAGTTTTTCTCAAAATACAGGAGTTATGCATGAAGTGTTCATTTTGGCCTTCTCTCGCTGAGAAAACACTATTTGTTACCTGTGATAAAAAAATACCATAACTTTTCTTCCAAGTGAGTTTTCAGTCAAGTTTCAACCTGAAAGCATAGAAAGATGCATAAACTTGAAGTTACAGGTGGATTTCAGTGAGATTTCCTCAAAATACAGGAGTTCTGCATGAAGTGTTCATTTTGGCCTTCTCTCGCTGAGAAAACGCTATTTGTGACCTGTGAAACAAAACAGCCATAACTTTTGTTCAAAGTGAGTTTTCAGTCAAGTTTCAACCTGAAAGCATAGAAAGATGCATAAACTTGAAGTTACAGCTTGATTTCAGTGAGTTTTCCTCAAAATACAGGAGTTCTGCATGAAGTGTTCATTTTGGCCTTCTCTCGCTGAGAAAACGCTATTTGTGACCTGTGACACAAAAAAGCCATAACTTTTGTTCAAAGTGAGTTTTCAGTCAAGTTTCAACCTGAAAGCATAAAAAGATGCATAAACTTGAAGTTACAGCTTGATTTCAGTGAGTTTTCATCAAAATACAGGAGTTCTGCATGAAGTGTTCATTTTGGCCTTCTCTCGCTGAGAAAACTCTATTTGTGACCTGTGACACAAAAAGTCCATAACTTTTGTTCAAAGTGAGTTTTCATTCAAGTTTCAACCTGAAAGCATAGAAAGATGCATAAACTTGAAGTTACAGCTTGATTTCAGTGAGTTTTTCTAAAAATACAGGAGTTCTGCATGAAGTGTTCATTTTGGCCTTCTCTCGTTGAGAAAACACTATTTGTGACCTGTGATACAAAAATGCCATAACTTTTCTTCAAAGTGAGTTTTCAGTCAAGTTTCAAACTGAAAGCATAGAAAGATGCATAAACTTGAAGTTACAGGTGGATTTCAGGGAGTTTTCATCAAAATACAGGAGTTCTGCATGAAGTGTTCATTTTGGCCTTCTCTCGCTGAGAAAACGCTATTTGTGACCTGTGAAACAAAACCGCCATAACTTTTGTTGAAAGTGAGTTTTCAGTCAAGTTTCAACCTGAAAGCATAGAAAGATGCATAAACTTGAAGTTACAGCTTGATTTCAGTGAGTTTTTCTAAAAATACAGGAGTTCTGCATGAAGTGTTCATTTTGGCCTTCTCTCGTTGAGAAAACACTATTTGTGACCTGTGATACAAAAATGCCATAACTTTTGTTCAAAGTGAGTTTTCAGTCAAGTTTCAAACTGAAAGCATAGAAAGATGCATAAACTTGAAGTTACAGGTGGATTTCAGTGAGTTTTCATCAAAATACAGGAGTTCTGCATGAAGTGTTCATTTTGGCCTTCTCTCGCTGAGAAAACGCTATTTGTGACCTGTGAAACAAAACCGCCATAACTTTTGTTCAAAGTGAGTTTTCAGTCAAGTTTCCACCTGAAAGCATAGAAAGATGCATAAACTTGAAGTTACAGCTTGATTTCAGTGAGTTTTTCTCAAAATACAGGAGTTATGCATGAAGTGTTCATTTTGGCCTTCTCTCGCTGAGAAAACGCTATTTGTGTCCTGTGACACAAAAAGGCCATAACTTTTTTTAAAAGTGAGTTTTCAGTCAAGTTTCAACCTGAAAGCATAGAAAGATGCATAACTTTGAAGTTACAGCTTGATTTCAGTGACTTTTCATCAAAATACAGGAGTTATGCATGAAGTGTTCATTTTGGCCTTCTCTCGCTGAGAAAACGCTATTTGTGACTTGTGACACAAAAAGGCCATAACTTTTGTTCAAAGTGAGTTTTCGGTCAAGTTTCAACCTGAAAGCATAGAAAGATGCATAAACTTGAAGTTACAGCTTGATTTCAGTGAGTTTTTCTCAAAATAAAGGAGTTCTGCATGAAGTGTTCATTTTGGCCTTCTCTCGCTGAGAAAACACTATTTGTGACCTGCGACACAAAATAGCCATAACTTTTGTTCAAAGTGAGTTTCCAGTCAAGTTTCAACCTGAAAGCATAGAAAGATGCATAAACTTTAAGTTACAGTTGGATTTCAGTGAGTTTTTCTCAAAATACAGGAGTTATGCATGAAGTGTTCATTTTGGCCTTCTCTCGCTGAGAAAACACTATTTGTGACCTGCGACACAAAACAGCCATAACCTTTGTTCAAAGAGCCTTTTCAGTCAAGTTTCAACCTGAAAGCATAGAAAGATGCATAAACTTAAAATTACAGGTGGATTTCAGTGAGTTTTCATCAAAATACAGGAGTTATGCATGAAGTGTTCATTTTGGCCCTCTCTCGTTCAGACAACAGTATTTGTGACCTGTGATACAAAAATGCCATAACTTTTCTTCAAAGTGAGTTTTCAGTCAAGTTTCAACCTGAAAGCATAGAAAGATGCATAAACTTTAAGTTACAGGTGGATTTCAGTGAGTTTTCATCAAAATACAGGAGTTCTGCATGAAGTGTTCATTTTGGCCTTCTCTCGCTGAGAAAACGCTATTTGTGACCTGTGAAACAAAACAGCCATAACTTTTGTTCAAAGTGAGTTTTCAGTCAAGTTTCAACCTGAAAGCATAGAAAGATGCATAAACTTGAGGTTAGAGCTTGATTTCAGTGAGTTTTTCTCAAAATACAGGATTTCTACATGAAGTGTTCATTTTGGCCTTCTCTCGCTGAGAAAACACTATTTGTGACCTGCGACACAAAACAGCCATAACTTTTGTTCAAAGTGAGTTTTCAGTCAAGTTTCAACCTGAAAGCATAGAAAGATGCATAACGTTGAAGTTACAGCCTGATTTCAGTGAGTTTTCATCAAAATACAGGAGTTATGCATGAAGTGTTCATTTTGGCCTTCTCTCGTTGAGAAAACACTATTTGTGACCTGTGATACAAAAATGCCATAACTTTTCTTCAAAGTGAGTTTTCAGTCAAGTTTCAACCTGAAAGCATAGAAAGATGCATAAACTTGAAGTTACAGGTGGATTTCAGTGAGTTTTCATCAAAATACAGGAGTTCTGCATGAAGTGTTCATTTTGGCCTTCTCTCGCTGAGAAAACGCTATTTGTGACCTGTGAAACAAAACCGCCATAACTTTTGTTGAAAGTGAGTTTTCAGTCAAGTTTCAACCTGAAAGCATAGAAAGATGCATAAACTTGAAGTTACAGCTTGATTTCAGCGAGTTTTTCTCAAAATACAGGAGTTCTGCATGAAAAGTTCATTTTGGCCTTCTCTCGCTGAGAAAACACTATTTGTGACCTGCGACACAAAACAGCCATAACTTTTGTTCAAAGTGAGTTTTCAGTCAAGTTTCAACCTGAAAGCATAGAAAGATGCATAAAATTGAAGATACAGGTGGATTTCAGTGAGTTTTCATCAAAATACAGGAGTTCTGCATGAAGTGTTCATTTTGGCCTTCTCTCGCTGAGAAAACGCTATTTGTGACCTGTGACACAAAAAGGCCATAACTTTTGTTCAAAGTGAGTTTTCAGTCAAGTTTCAACCTGAAAGCATAGAAAGATGCATAAACTTGAAGTCACAGGTGGATTTCAGTGAGTTTTTCTCAAAATACAGGATTTCTACATGAAGTGTTCATTTTGGCCTTCTCTCGCTGAGAAAACACTATTTGTGACCTGCGACACAAAAATGCCATAACTTTTGTTCAAAGTGAGTTTTCAGTCAAGTTTCAACCTGAAAGCATAGAAAGATGCATAAACTTGAAGTTACAGTTGGATTTCAGTGAGATTTCCTCAAAATACAGGAGTTCTGCATGAAGTGTTCATTTTGGCCTTCTCTCGCTGAGAAAACGCTATTTGTGACCTGTGATACAAAAATGCCATAACTTTTGTTCAAAGTGAGTTTTCAGTCAAGTTTCAACCTGAAAGCATAGAAAGATGCATAAACTTGAAGTTACAGCCTGATTTCAGTGAGTTTTCATCAAAATACAGGAGTTCTGCATGAAGTGTTCATTTTGGCCTTCTCTCGCTGAGAAAACGCTATTTGTGACCTGTGAAACAAAACCGCCATAACTTTTGTTCAAAGTGAGTTTTCAGTCAAGTTTCAACCTGAAAGCATAGAAAGATGCATAAACTTGAAGTTACAGCTTGATTTCAGTGAGTTTTTCTCAAAAAACAGGAGTTATGCATGAAGTGTTCATTTTGGCCTTCTCTCGATGAGAAAACACTATTTGTGACCTGTGATACAAAAATGCCATAACTTTTCTTCAAAGTGAGTTTTCAGTCAAGTTTCAATCTGAAAGCATAGAAAGATGCATAAACTTGAAATTACAGGTGGATTTCAGTGAGTTTTCATCAAAATACAGGAGTTATGCATGAAGTGTTCATTTTGGCCTTCTCTCGCTGAGAAAACGCTATTTGTGACCTGTGAAACAAAACAGCCATAATTTTTGTTCAAAGTGAGTTTTCAGTCAAGTTTCAAACTGAAAGCATAGAAAGATGCATAAACTTGAGTTTACAGCTTGATTTCAGTGAGTTTTTCTCAAAATACAGGAGTTCTGCATGAAGTGTTCATTTTGGCCTTCTCTCGCTGAGAAAACACTATTTGTGACCTGCGACACAAAACAGCCATAACTTTTGTTCAAAGTGAGTTTTCAGTCAAGTTTCAACCTGAAAGCATAGAAAGATGCATAACGTTGAAGTTACAGCTTGATTTCAGTGAGTTTTCATCAAAATACAGGAGTTATGCATGAAGTGTTCATTTTGGCCTTCTCTCGTTGAGAAAACACTATTTGTGACCTGTGATACAAAAATGCCATAACTTTTCTTCAAAGTGAGTTTTCAGTCAAGTTTAAACCTGAAAGCATAGAAAGATGCATAAACTTGAAGTTACAGGTGGATTTCAGTGAGTTTTCATCAAAATACAGGAGTTCTGCATGAAGTGTTCATTTTGGCCTTCTCTCGCTGAGAAAACGCTATTTGTGACCTGTGAAACAAAACCGCAATAACTTTTGTTCAAAGTGAGTTTTCAGTCAAGTTTCAACCTGAAAGCATAGAAAGACGCATAAACTTGAAGTTACAGCTTGATTTCAGTGAGTTTTTCTCAAAATACAGGAGTTATGCATGAAGTGTTCATTTTGGCCTTCTCTCGATGAGAAAACACTATTTGTGACCTGTGATACAAAACAGCCATAACTTTTGTTCAAAGTGAGTTTTCAGTCAAGTTTCAACCTGAAAGCATAGAAAGATGCATAACGTTGAAGTTACAGCCTGATTTCAGTGAGTTTTCATCAAAATACAGGAGTTATGCATGAAGGGTTCATTTTGGCCTTCTCTCGCTGAGAAAACACTATTTGTGACCTGCGACACAAAACAGCCATAACTTTTGTTCAAAGTGAGTTTTCAGTCAAGTTTCAACCTGAAAGCATAGAAAGATGCATAAACTTGAAGTTACAGCTTGATTTCAGCGAGTTTTTCTCAAAATACAGGAGTTCTGCATGAAGTGTTCATTTTGGCCTTCTCTCGTTTAGAAAACACTATTTGTGACCTGTGATACAAAAATGCCATAACTTTTCTTCAAAGTGAGTTTTCAGTCAAGTTTCAACCTGAAAGCATAGAAAGATGCATAAACTTGAAGTTACAGCTTGATTTCTGTGAGTTTTTCTCAAAATACAGGAGTTCTGCATGAAGTGTTCATTTTGGCCTTCTCTCGCTGAGAAAACACTATTTGTGACCTGCGACACAAAATAGCCATAACTTTTGTTCAAAGTGAGTTTTCAGTCAAGTTTCAACCTGAAAGCATAGAAAGATGCATAAACTTGAAGTTACAGCCTGATTTCAGTGAGTTTTTCTCAAAATACAGGAGTTCTGCATGAAGTGTTCATTTTGGCCTTCTCTCGCTGAGAAAACGCTATTTGTGACCTGTGAAACAAAACCGCAATAACTTTTGTTCAAAGTGAGTTTTCAGTCAAGTTTCAACCTGAAAGCATAGAAAGATGCATAAACTTGAAGTTACAGCTTGATTTCAGTGAGTTTTTCTCAAAATACAGGAGTTATGCATGAAGTGTTCATTTTGGCCTTCTCTCGATGAGAAAACACTATTTGTGACCTGTGATACAAAACAGCCATAACTTTTGTTCAAAGTGAGTTTTCAGTCAAGTTTCAACCTGAAAGCATAGAAAGATGCATAACGTTGAAGTTACAGCCTGATTTCAGTGAGTTTTCATCAAAATACAGGAGTTATGCATGAAGGGTTCATTTTGGCCTTCTCTCGCTGAGAAAACACTATTTGTGACCTGCGACACAAAACAGCCATAACTTTTGTTCAAAGTGAGTTTTCAGTCAAGTTTCAACCTGAAAGCATAGAAAGATGCATAAACTTGAAGTTACAGCTTGATTTCAGCGAGTTTTTCTCAAAATACAGGAGTTCTGCATGAAGTGTTCATTTTGGCCTTCTCTCGTTTAGAAAACACTATTTGTGACCTGTGATACAAAAATGCCATAACTTTTCTTCAAAGTGAGTTTTCAGTCAATTTTCAACCTGAAAGCATAGAAAGATGCATAAACTTGAAGTTACAGGTGGATTTCAGTGAGTTTTCATCAAAATACAGGAGTTCTGCATGAAGTGTTCATTTTGGCCTTCTCTCGCTGAGAAAACGCTATTTGTGACCTGTGACACAAAAAGGCCATAACTTTATTTCAAAGTGAGTTTTCAGTCAAGTTTCAACCTGAAAGCATAGAAAGATGCATAAACTTGAAGTTACAGCTTGATTTCAGTGAGTTTTTCTCAAAATACAGGAGTTCTGCATGAAGTCTTCATTTTGGCCTTCTCTCGCTGAGAAAACACTATTTGTGACCTGCGACACAAAATAGCCATAACTTTTGTTCAAAGTGAGTTTTCAGTCAAGTTTAGACCTGAAAGCAAAGAAAGATGCATAAACTTGAAGTTACAGCCTGATTTCAGTGAGTTTTTCTCAAAATACAGGAGTTCTGCATGAAGTGTTCATTTTAGCCTTCTCTCGTTGAGAAAACACTATTTGTGACCTGTGATACAAAAATGCCATAACTTTTCTTCAAAGTGAGTTTTCAGTCAAGTTTCAACCTGAAAGCAAAGAAAGATGCATAAACTTGAAGTTACAGGTGGATTTCAGTGAGTTTTCATCAAAATACAGGAGTTATGCATGAAGTGTTCATTTTGGCCTTCTCTCGTTGAGAAAACACTATTTGTGACCTGTGATACAAAAATGCCATAACTTTTCTTCAAAGTGAGTTTTCAGTCAAGTTTCAACCTGAAAGCATATAAAGATGCATAAACTTGAAGTTACAGCTTGATTTCAGTGAGTTTTTCTCAAAATACAGGAGTTATGCATGAAGTGTTCATTTTGGCCTTCTCTCGCTGAGAAAACGCTATTTGTGACCTGTGAAACAAAACAGCCATAACTTTTGTTCAAAGTGAGTTTTCAGTCAAGTTTCAACCTGAAAGCATAGAAAGATGCATAAACTTGAAGTTACAGCTTGATTTCAGTGAGTTTTCATCAAAATACAGGAGTTCTGCATGAAGTGTTCATTTTGGCCTTCTCTCGCTGAGAAAACGCTATTTGTGACCTGTGACACAAAAAAGCCATAACTTTTGTTCAAAGTGAGTTTTCAGTCAAGTTTCAACCTGAAAGCATAAAAAGATGCATAAACTTGAAGTTACAGCTTGATTTCAGTGAGTTTTCATCAAAATACAGGAGTTCTGCATGAAGTGTTCATTTTGGCCTTCTCTAGCTGAGAAAACTCTATTTGTGACCTGTGACACAAAAAGTCCATAACTTTTGTTCAAAGTGAGTTTTCAGTCAAGTTTCAACCTGAAAGCATAGAAAGATGCATAAACTTGAAGTTACAGCTTGATTTCAGTGAGTTTTTCTAAAAATACAGGAGTTCTGCATGAAGTGTTCATTTTGGCCTTCTCTAGTTGAGAAAACACTATTTGTGACCTGCGACACAAAACATCCATAACTTTTGTTGAAAGTGAGTTTTCAGTCAAGTTTCAACCTGAAAGCATAGAAAGATGCATAAACTTGAAGTTACAGCTTGATTTCAGTGAGTTTTTCTAAAAATACAGGAGTTCTGCATGAAGTGTTCATTTTGGCCTTCTCTCGTTGAGAAAACACTATTTGTGACCTGTGATACAAAAATGCAATAACTTTTCTTCAAAGTGAGTTTTCAGTCAAGTTTCAACCTGAAAGCATAGAAAGATGCATAAACTTGAAGTTACAGGTGGATTTCAGTGAGTTTTCATCAAAAAACAGGAGTTTTGCATGAAGTTTTCATTTTGGCCTTCTCTCGCTGAGAAAACGCTATTTGTGACCTGTGAAACAAAACCGCCATAACTTTTGTTCAAAGTGAGTTTTCAGTCAAGTTTCAACCTGAAAGCATAGAAAGATGCATAAACTTGAAGTTACAGCTTGATTTCAGCGAATTTTTCTCAAAATACAGGAGTTCTGCATGAAATGTTCATTTTTGCCTTCTCTCGCTGAGAAAACACTATTTGTGACCTGCGACACAAAACAGCCATAACTTTTGTTCAAAGTGAGTTTTCAGTCAAGTTTAGACCTGAAAGCAAAGAAAGATGCATAAACTTGAAGTTACAGCCTGATTTCAGTGAGTTTTTCTCAAAATACAGGAGTTCTGCATGAAGTGTTCATTTTGGCATTCTCTCGTTGAGAAAACACTATTTGTGACCTGTGATACAAAAATGCCATAACTTTTCTTCAAAGCTAGTTTTCAGTCAAGTTTCAACCTGAAAGCAAAGAAAGATGCATAAACTTGAAGTTACAGGTGGATTTCAGTGAGTTTTCATCAAAATACAGGAGTTATGCATGAAGTGTTCATTTTGGCCTTCTCTCGCTGAGAAAACACTATTTGTGACCTGTGAAACAAAACCGCCATAACTTTTGTTCAAAGTGAGTTTTCAGTCAAGTTTCAACCTGAAAGAATAGAAAGATGCATAAACTTGAAGTTACAGCTTGATTTCAGCGAGTTTTCATCAAAATACAGGAGTTCTGCATGAAGTCTTCATTTTGGCCTTCTCTCGCTGAGAAAACACTATTTGTGACCTGCGACACAAAATAGCCATAACTTTTGTTCAAAGTGAGTTTTCAGTCAAGTTTAGACCTGAAAGCAAAGAAAGATGCATAAACTTGAAGTTACAGCCTGATTTCAGTGAGTTTTTCTCAAAATACAGGAGTTCTGCATGATGTGTTCATTTTGGCATTCTCTCGTTGAGAAAACACTATTTGTGACCTGTGATACAAAAATGCCATAACTTTTGTTCAAAGTGAGTTTTCAGTCAAGTTTCAACCTGAAAGCAAAGAAAGATGCATAAACTTGAAGTTACAGGTGGATTTCAGTGAGTTTTCATCAAAATACAGGAGTTCTGCATGAAGTGTTCATTTTGGCCTTCTCTCGCTGAGAAAACGCTATTTGTGACCAGTGAAACAAAAAAGCCATAACTTTTGTTCAAAGTGAGTTTTCAGTCAAGTTTCAACCTGAAAGCAGAGAAAGATGCATAAACTTGAAGTTACAGCCTGATTTCAGTGAGTTTTTCTCAAAATACAGGAGTTCTGCATGAAGTGTTCATTTTGGCTTTCTCTCGTTGAGAAAACACTATTTGTGACCTGTGATACAAAAATGCCATAACTTTTCTTCAAAGTGAGTTTTCAGTCAAGTTTCAACCTGAAAGCATAGAAAGATGCATAAACTTGAAGTTACAGCTTGATTTCAGTGAGTTTTCATCAAAATACAGGAGTTCTGCATGAAGTGTTCATTTTGGCCTTCTCTCGCTGAGAAAACGCTATTTGTGACCTGTGAAACAAAAAGGCCATAACTTTTGTTCAAAGTGAGTTTTCAGTCAAGTTTCAACCTGAAAGCATAGAAAGATGCATAAACTTGAAGTTACAGGTGGATTTCAGTGAGTTTTCATCAAAATACAGGAGTTCTGCATGAAGTGTTCATTTTGGCCTTCTCTCGCTGAGAAAACGCTATTTGTGACCTGTGAAACAAAAAAGCCATAACTTTTGTTCAAAGTGAGTTTTCAGTCAAGTTTCAACCTGAAAGCATAGAAAGATGCATAAACTTGAAGTTACAGCCTGATTTCAGTGAGTTTTTCTCAAAATACAGGAGTTCTGCATGAAGTGTTCATTTTGGCTTTCTCTCGTTGAGAAAACACTATTTGTGACCTGTGATACAAAAATGCCATAACTTTTCTTCAAAGTGAGTTTTCAGTCAAGTTTCAACCTGAAAGCATAGAAAGATGCATAAACTTGAAGTTACAGCTTGATTTCAGTGAGTTTTTCTCAAAATACAGGAGTTCTGCATGAAGTCTTCATTTTGGCCTTCTCTCGCTGAGAAAACACTATTTGTGACCTGCGACACAAAATAGCCATAACTTTTGTTCAAAGTGAGTTTTCAGTCAAGTTTAGACCTGAAAGCAAAGAAAGATGCATAAACTTGAAGTTACAGCCTGATTTCAGTGAGTTTTTCTCAAAATACAGGAGTTCTGCATGAAGTGTTCATTTTGGCTTTCTCTCGTTGAGAAAACACTATTTGTGACCTGTGATACAAAAATGCCATAACTTTTCTTCAAAGTGAGTTTTCAGTCAAGTTTCAACCTGAAAGCATAGAAAGATGCATAAACTTGAAGTTACAGTTGGATTTCAGTGAGATTTCCTCAAAATACAGAAGTTCTGCATGAAGTGTTCATTTTGGCCTTCTCTCGCTGAGAAAACACTATTTGTGACCTGCGACACAAAACAGCCATAACTTTTGTTCAAAGTGAGTTTTCAGTCAAGTTTCAACCTGAAAGCATAGAAAGATGCATAAACTTGAAGTTACAGCTTGATTTCAGTGAGTTTTTCTCAAAATACAGGAGTTCTGCATGAAGTGTTCATTTTGGCCTTCTCTCGTTTAGAAAACACTATTTGTGACCTGTGATACAAAAATGCCATAACTTTTCTTCAAAGTGAGTTTTCAGTCAAGTTTCAACCTGAAAGCATAGAAAGATGCATAAACTTGAAGTTACAGGTGGATTTCAGTGAGTTTTCATCAAAAAACAGGAGTTCTGCATGAAGTGTTCATTTTGGCCTTCTCTCGCTGAGAAAACGCTATTTGTGACCTGTGAAACAAAAAGGCCATAACTTTTGTTCAAAGTGAGTTTTCAGTCAAGTTTCAACCTGAAAGCATAGAAAGATGCATAAACTTGAAGTTACAGCCTGATTTCAGTGAGTTTTTCTCAAAATACAGGAGTTCTGCATGAAGTGTTCATTTTGGCATTCTCTCGTTGAGAAAACACTATTTGTGACCTGTGATACAAAAATGCCATAACTTTTCTTCAAAGCTAGTTTTCAGTCAAGTTTCAACCTGAAAGCAAAGAAAGATGCATAAACTTGAAGTTACAGGTGGATTTCAGTGAGTTTTCATCAAAATACAGGAGTTATGCATGAAGTGTTCATTTTGGCCTTCTCTCGCTGAGAAAACACTATTTGTGACCTGTGAAACAAAACCGCCATAACTTTTGTTCAAAGTGAGTTTTCAGTCAAGTTTCAACCTGAAAGAATAGAAAGATGCATAAACTTGAAGTTACAGCTTGATTTCAGCGAGTTTTCATCAAAATACAGGAGTTCTGCATGAAGTCTTCATTTTGGCCTTCTCTCGCTGAGAAAACACTATTTGTGACCTGCGACACAAAATAGCCATAACTTTTGTTCAAAGTGAGTTTTCAGTCAAGTTTAGACCTGAAAGCAAAGAAAGATGCATAAACTTGAAGTTACAGCCTGATTTCAGTGAGTTTTTCTCAAAATATAGGAGTTCTGCATGAAGTGTTCATTTTGGCATTCTCTCGTTGAGAAAACACTATTTGTGACCTGTGATACAAAAATGCCATAACTTTTCTTCAAAGTGAGTTTTCAGTCAAGTTTCAACCTGAAAGCAAAGAAAGATGCATAAACTTGAAGTTACAGGTGGATTTCAGTGAGTTTTCATCAAAATACAGGAGTTATGCATGAAGTGTTCATTTTGGCCTTCTCTCGCTGAGAAAACACTATTTGTGACCTGTGAAACAAAACCGCCATAACTTTTGTTCAAAGTGAGTTTTCAGTCAAGTTTCAACCTGAAAGCATAGAAAGATGCATAAACTTGAAGTTACAGCTTGATTTCAGCGAGTTTTCATCAAAATACAGGAGTTCTGCATGAAGTGTTCATTTTGGCCTTCTCTCGCTGAGAAAACGCTATTTGTGACCTGTGAAACAAAAAGGCCATTACTTTTGTTCAAAGTGAGTTTTCAGTCAAGTTTCAACCTGAAAGCATAGAAAGATGCATAAACTTGAAGTTACAGGTGGATTTCAGTGAGTTTTCATCAAAATACAGGAGTTCTGCATGAAGTGTTCATTTTGGCCTTCTCTCGCTGGGAAAACGCTATTTGTGACCAGTGAAACAAAAAAGCCATAACTTTTGTTCAAAGTGAGTTTTCAGTCAAGTTTCAACCTGAAAGCATAGAAAGATGCATAAACTTGAAGTTACAGCCTGATTTCAGTGAGTTTTTCTCAAAATACAGGAGTTCTGCATGAAGTGTTCATTTTGGCTTTCTCTCGTTGAGAAAACACTATTTGTGACCTGTGATACAAAAATGCCATAACTTTTCTTCAAAGTGAGTTTTCAGTCAAGTTTCAACCTGAAAGCATAGAAAGATGCATAAACTTGAAGTTACAGTTGGATTTCAGTGAGATTTCCTCAAAATACAGAAGTTCTGCATGAAGTGTTCATTTTGGCCTTCTCTCGCTGAGAAAACACTATTTGTGACCTGCGACACAAAACAGCCATAACTTTTGTTCAAAGTGAGTTTTCAGTCAAGTTTCAACCTGAAAGCATAGAAAGATGCATAAACTTGAAGTTACAGCTTGATTTCAGTGAGTTTTTCTCAAAATACAGGAGTTCTGCATGAAGTGTTCATTTTGGCCTTCTCTCGTTTAGAAAACACTATTTGTGACCTGTGATACAAAAATGCCATAACTTTTCTTCAAAGTGAGTTTTCAGTCAAGTTTCAACCTGAAAGCATAGAAAGATGCATAAACTTGAAGTTACAGGTGGATTTCAGTGAGTTTTCATCAAAAAACAGGAGTTCTGCATGAAGTGTTCATTTTGGCCTTCTCTCGCTGAGAAAACGCTATTTGTGACCTGTGAAACAAAAAGGCCATAACTTTTGTTCAAAGTGAGTTTTCAGTCAAGTTTCAACCTGAAAGCATAGAAAGATGCATAAACTTGAAGTTACAGCCTGATTTCAGTGAGTTTTTCTCAAAATACAGGAGTTCTGCATGAAGTGTTCATTTTGGCATTCTCTCGTTGAGAAAACACTATTTGTGACCTGTGATACAAAAATGCCATAACTTTTCTTCAAAGCTAGTTTTCAGTCAAGTTTCAACCTGAAAGCAAAGAAAGATGCATAAACTTGAAGTTACAGGTGGATTTCAGTGAGTTTTCATCAAAATACAGGAGTTATGCATGAAGTGTTCATTTTGGCCTTCTCTCGCTGAGAAAACACTATTTGTGACCTGTGAAACAAAACCGCCATAACTTTTGTTCAAAGTGAGTTTTCAGTAAAGTTTCAACCTGAAAGAATAGAAAGATGCATAAACTTGAAGTTACAGCTTGATTTCAGCGAGTTTTCATCAAAATACAGGAGTTCTGCATGAAGTCTTCATTTTGGCCTTCTCTCGCTGAGAAAACACTATTTGTGACCTGCGACACAAAATAGCCATAACTTTTGTTCAAAGTGAGTTTTCAGTCAAGTTTAGACCTGAAAGCAAAGAAAGATGCATAAACTTGAAGTTACAGCCTGATTTCAGTGAGTTTTTCTCAAAATACAGGAGTTCTGCATGAAGTGTTCATTTTGGCATTCTCTCGTTGAGAAAACACTATTTGTGACCTGTGATACAAAAATGCCATAACTTTTCTTCAAAGTGAGTTTTCAGTCAAGTTTCAACCTGAAAGCACAGAAAGATGCATAAACTTGAAGTTACAGGTGGATTTCAGTGAGTTTTCATCAAAATACAGGAGTTATGCATGAAGTGTTCATTTTGGCCTTCTCTCGCTGAGAAAACACTATTTGTGACCTGTGAAACAAAACCGCCATAACTTTTGTTCAAAGTGAGTTTTCAGTCAAGTTTCAACCTGAAAGCATAGAAAGATGCATAAACTTGAAGTTACAGCTTGATTTCAGCGAGTTTTCATCAAAATACAGGAGTTCTGCATGAAGTGTTCATTTTGGCCTTCTCTCGCTGAGAAAACGCTATTTGTGACCTGTGAAACAAAAAGGCCATAACTTTTGTTCAAAGTGAGTTTTCAGTCAAGTTTCAACCTGAAAGCATAGAAAGATGCATAAACTTGAAGTTACAGGTGGATTTCAGTGAGTTTTCATCAAAATACAGGAGTTCTGCATGAAGTGTTCATTTTGGCCTTCTCTCGCTGAGAAAACGCTATTTGTGACCAGTGAAACAAAAAAGCCATAACTTTTGTTCAAAGTGAGTTTTCAGTCAAGTTTCAACCTGAAAGCATAGAAAGATGCATAAACTTGAAGTTACAGCCTGATTTCAGTGAGTTTTTCTCAAAATACAGGAGTTCTGCATGAAGTGTTCATTTTGGCTTTCTCTCGTTGAGAAAACACTATTTGTGACCTGTGATACAAAAATGCCATAACTTTTCTTCAAAGTGAGTTTTCAGTCAAGTTTCAACCTGAAAGCATAGAAAGATGCATAAACTTGAAGTTACAGCTTGATTTCAGTGAGTTTTCATCAAAATACAGGAGTTCTGCATGAAGTGTTCATTTTGGCCTTCTCTCGCTGAGAAAACGCTATTTGTGACCTGTGAAACAAAAAGGCCATAACTTTTGTTCAAAGTGAGTTTTCAGTCAAGTTTCAACCTGAAAGCATAGAAAGATGCAAAAACTTGAAGTTACAGGTGGATTTCAGTGAGTTTTCATCAAAATACAGGAGTTCTGCATGAAGTGTTCATTTTGGCCTTCTCTCGCTGAGAAAACGCTATTTGTGACCTGTGAAACAAAAAAGCCATAACTTTTGTTCAAAGTGAGTTTTCAGTCAAGTTTCAACCTGAAAGCATAGAAAGATGCATAAACTTGAAGTTACAGCCTGATTTCAGTGAGTTTTTCTCAAAATACAGGAGTTCTGCATGAAGTGTTCATTTTGGCTTTCTCTCGTTGAGAAAACACTATTTGTGACCTGTGATACAAAAATGCCATAACTTTTCTTCAAAGTGAGTTTTCAGTCAAGTTTCAACCTGAAAGCATAGAAAGATGCATAAACTTGAAGTTACAGTTGGATTTCATTGAGATTTCCTCAAAATACAGAAGTTCTGCATGAAGTGTTCATTTTGGCCTTCTCTCGCTGAGAAAACACTATTTGTGACCTGCGACACAAAACAGCCATAACTTTTGTTCAAAGTGAGTTTTCAGTCAAGTTTCAACCGGAAAGCATAGAAAGATGCATAAACTTGAAGTTACAGCTTGATTTCAGTGAGTTTTTCTCAAAATACAGGAGTTCTGCATGAAGTGTTCATTTTGGCCTTCTCTCGTTTAGAAAACACTATTTGTGACCTGTGATACAAAAATGCCATAACTTTTCTTCAAAGTGAGTTTTCAGTCAAGTTTCAACCTGAAAGCATAGAAAGATGCATAAACTTGAAGTTACAGGTGGATTTCAGTGAGTTTTCATCAAAAAACAGGAGTTCTGCATGAAGTGTTCATTTTGGCCTTCTCTCGCTGAGAAAACGCTATTTGTGACCTGTGAAACAAAAAGGCCATAACTTTTGTTCAAAGTGAGTTTTCAGTCAAGTTTCAACCTGAAAGCATAGAAAGATGCATAAACTTGAAGTTACAGCCTGATTTCAGTGAGTTTTTCTCAAAATACAGGAGTTCTGCATGAAGTGTTCATTTTGGCTTTCTCTCGTTGAGAAAACACTATTTGTGACCTGTGATACAAAAATGCCATAACTTTTCTTCAAAGTGAGTTTTCAGTCAAGTTTCAACCTGAAAGCATAGAAAGATGCATAAACTTGAAGTTACAGTTGGATTTCAGTGAGATTTCCTCAAAATACAGGAGTTCTGCATGAAGTGTTCATTTTGGCCTTCTCTCGCTGAGAAAACACTATTTGTGACCTGTGATACAAAAATGCCATAACTTTTCTTCAAAGTGAGTTTTCAGTCAAGTTTCAACCTGAAAGCATAGAAATATGCATAAACTTGAAGTTACAGCTTGATTTCAGTGAGTTTTTCTCAAAATACAGGAGTTCTGCATGAAGTCTTCATTTTGGCCTTCTCTCGCTGAGAAAACACTATTTGTGACCTGCGACACAAAATAGCCATAACTTTTGTTCAAAGTGAGTTTTCAGTCAAGTTTAGACCTGAAAGCATAGAAAGATGCATAAACTTGAAGTTACAGCCTGATTTCAGTGAGTTTTTCTCAAAATACAGGAGTTCTGCATGAAGTGTTCATTTTGGCCTTCTCTCGTTGAGAAAACACTATTTGTGACGTGTGATACAAAAATGCCTTAACTTTTCTTCAAAGTGAGTTTTCAGTCAAGTTTAAACCTGAAAGCATAGAAAGATGCATAAACTTGAAGTTACAGGTGGATTTCAGTGAGTTTTCATCAAAATACAGGAGTTCTGCATGAAGTGTTCATTTTGGCGTTCTCTCGTTGAGAAAACACTATTTGTGACCCGTGATACAAAAATGGCATAACTTTTCTTCAAAGTGAGTTTTCAGTCAAGTTTCAACCTGAAAGCATAGAAAGATGCATAAACTTGAAGTTACAGCTTGATTTCAGTGAGTTTTCATCAAAATACAGGAGTTCTGCATGAAGTGTTCATTTTGGCCTTCTCTCGCTGAGAAAACGCGATTTGTGACCTGTGAAACAAAACCGCCATAACTTTTGTTCAAAGTGAGTTTTCAGTCAAGTTTCAACCTGAAAGCATAGAAAGATGCATAAACTTGAAGTTACAGCTTGATTTCAGTGAGTTTTTCTCAAAATACAGGAGTTATGCATGAAGTGTTCATTTTGGCCTTCTCTCGATGAGAAAACACTATTTGTGACCTGTGATACAAAAATGCCACAACTTTTCTTCAAAGTGAGTTTTCAGTCAAGTTTCAACCTGAAAGCATAGAAAGATGCATAAACTTGAAGTTACAGCCTGATTTCAGTGAGATTTCCTCAAAATACAGGAGTTCTGCATGAAGTGTTCATTTTGGCCTTCTCTCGCTGAGAAAACACTATTTGTGACCTGCGACACAAAACAGCCATAACTTTTGTTCAAAGTGAGTTTTCAGTCAAGTTTCAACCTGAAAGCATAGAAAGATGCATAAACTTGAAGTTACAGCCTGATTTCAGTGAGTTTTCATCAAAATACAGGAGTTCTGCATGAAGTGTTCATTTTGGCCTTCTCTCGCTGAGAAAGCGCTATTTGTGACCTGTGAAACAAAACCGCCATAACTTTTGTTCAAAGTGAGTTTTCAGTCAAGTTTCAACCTGAAAGCATAGAAAGATGCATAAACTTGAAGTTACAGCTTGATTTCAGTGAGTTTTTCTCAAAATACAGGAGTTATGCATGAAGTGTTCATTTTGGCCTTCTCTCGATGAGAAAACACTATTTGTGACCTGTGATACAAAAATGCCATAACTTTTCTTCAAAGTGAGTTTTCAGTCAAGTTTCAACCTGAAACATAGAAATATGCATAAACTTGAAGTTACAGGTGGATTTCAGTGAGTTTTCATCAAAATACAGGAGTTATGCATGAAGTGTTCATTTTGGCCTTCTCTCGCTGAGAAAACGCTATTTGTGACCTGTGAAACAAAACAGCCATAACTTTTCTTCAAAGTGAGTTTTCAGTCAAGTTTCAACCTGAAAGCATAGAAAGATGCATAAACTTGAAGTTACAGCTTGATTTCAGTGAGTTTTTCTCAAAATACAGGAGTTATGCATGAAGTGTTCATTTTGGCCTTCTCTCGCTGAGAAAACAGAATTTGTGATCTGTGATACAAAAATGCCATAACTTTTCTTCAAAGTGAGTTTTCAGTCAATTTTCAACCTGAAAGCATAGAAATATGCATTAATTTGAAGTTACAGGTGGATTTCAGTGAGTTTTCATCAAAATACAGGAGTTCTGCATGAAGTGTTCATTTTGGCCTTCTCTCGCTGAGAAAACGCTATTTGTGACCTGTGAAACAAAAAAGCCATAACTTTTGTTCAAAGTGAGTTTTCAGTCATGTTTCAACCTGAAAGCATAGAAAAATGCATAAACTTGAAGTTACAGCCTGATTTCAGTGAGTTTTTCTCAAAATACAGGAGTTCTGAATGAAGTGTTCATTTTGGCCTTCTCTCGTTGAGAAAACACTATTTGTGACCTGTGATACAAAAATGCCATAACTTTTCTTCAAAGTGAGTTTTCAGTCAAGTTTCAACCTGAAAGCATAGAAAGATGCATAAACTTGAAGTTACAGTTGGATTTCAGTGAGATTTCCTCAAAATACAGGAGTTCTGCATGAAGTGTTCATTTTGGCCTTCTCTCGCTGAGAAAACACTATTTGTGACCTGCGACACAAAACAGCCATAACTTTTGTTCAAAGTGAGTTTTCAGTCAAGTTTCAACCTGAAAGCATAGAAAGATGCATAAACTTGAAGTTACAGCTTGATTTCAGCGAGTTTTTCTCAAAATACAGGAGTTCTGCATGAAGTGTTCATTTTGGCCTTCTCTCGTTTAGAAAACACTATTTGTGACCTGTGATACAAAAATGCCATAACTTTTCTTCAAAGTGAGTTTTCAGTCAAGTTTCAACCTGAAAGCATAGAAAGATGCATAAACTTGAAGTTACAGCTTGATTTCTGTGAGTTTTTCTCAAAATACAGGAGTTCTGCATGAAGTGTTCATTTTGGCCTTCTCTCGCTGAGAAAACAGAATTTGTGATCTGTGATACAAAAATGCCATAACTTTTCTTCAAAGTGAGTTTTCAGTCAATTTTCAACCTGAAAGCATAGAAATATGCATTAATTTGAAGTTACAGGTGGATTTCAGTGAGTTTTCATCAAAATACAGGAGTTATGCATGAAGTGTTCATTTTGGCCTTCTCTCGCTGAGAAAACGCTATTTGTGACCTGTGAAACAAAAAAGCCATAACTTTTGTTCAAAGTGAGTTTTCAGTCATGTTTCAACCTGAAAGCATAGAAAAATGCATAAACTTGAAGTTACAGCCTGATTTCAGTGAGTTTTTCTCAAAATACAGGAGTTCTGAATGAAGTGTTCATTTTGGCCTTCTCTCGTTGAGAAAACACTATTTGTGACCTGTGATACAAAAATGCCATAACTTTTCTTCAAAGTGAGTTTTCAGTCAAGTTTCAACCTGAAAGCATAGAAAGATGCATAAACTTGAAGTTACAGTTGGATTTCAGTGAGATTTCCTCAAAATACAGGAGTTCTGCATGAAGTGTTCATTTTGGCCTTCTCTCGCTGAGAAAACACTATTTGTGACCTGCGACACAAAACAGCCATAACTTTTGTTCAAAGTGAGTTTTCAGTCAAGTTTCAACCTGAAAGCATAGAAAGATGCATAAACTTGAAGTTACAGCTTGATTTCAGCGAGTTTTTCTCAAAATACAGGAGTTCTGCATGAAGTGTTCATTTTGGCCTTCTCTCGTTTAGAAAACACTATTTGTGACCTGTGATACAAAAATGCCATAACTTTTCTTCAAAGTGAGTTTTCAGTCAAGTTTCAACCTGAAAGCATAGAAAGATGCATAAACTTGAAGTTACAGCTTGATTTCTGTGAGTTTTTCTCAAAATACAGGAGTTCTGCATGAAGTGTTCATTTTGGCCTTCTCTCGTTGAGAAAACACTATTTGTGACCTGTGATACAAAAATGCCATAACTTTTCTTCAAAGTGAGTTTTCAGTCAATTTTCAACCTGAAAGCATAGAAAGATGCATAAACTTGAAGTTACAGGTGGATTTCAGTGAGTTTTCATCAAAATACAGGAGTTCTGCATGAAGTGTTCATTTTGGCCTTCTCTGGCTGAGAAAACGCTATTTGTGACCTGTGACACAAAAAGGCCATAACTTTTGTTCAAAGTGAGTTTTCAGTCAAGTTTCAACCTGATAGCATAGAAAGATGCATAAACTTGAAGTTACAGCTTGATTTCAGTGAGTTTTCATCAAAATACAGGAGTTCTGCATGAAGTGTTCATTTTGGCCTTCTCTCGCTGAGAAAACGCGATTTGTGACCTGTGAAACAAAACCGCCATAACTTTTGTTCAAAGTGAGTTTTCAGTCAAGTTTCAACCTGAAAGCATGGAAAGATGCATAAACTTGAAGTTACAGCTTGATTTCAGTGAGTTTTTCTCAAAATGCAGGAGTTATGCATGAAGTGTTCATTTTGGCCTTCTCTCGCTGAGAAAACAGAATTTGTGATCTGTGATACAAAAATGCCATAACTTTTCTTCAAAGTGAGTTTTCAGTCAATTTTCAACCTGAAAGCATAGAAATATGCATTAATTTGAAGTTACAGGTGGATTTCAGTGAGTTTTCATCAAAATACAGGAGTTCTGCATGAAGTGTTCATTTTGGCCTTCTCTCGCTGAGAAAACGCTATTTGTGACCTGTGAAACAAAAAAGCCATAACTTTTGTTCAAAGTGAGTTTTCAGTCATGTTTCAACCTGAAAGCATAGAAAAATGCATAAACTTGAAGTTACAGCCTGATTTCAGTGAGTTTTTCTCAAAATACAGGAGTTCTGAATGAAGTGTTCATTTTGGCCTTCTCTCGTTGAGAAAACACTATTTGTGACCTGTGATACAAAAATGCCATAACTTTTCTTCAAAGTGAGTTTTCAGTCAAGTTTCAACCTGAAAGCATAGAAAGATGCATAAACTTGAAGTTACAGTTGGATTTCAGTGAGATTTCCTCAAAATACAGGAGTTCTGCATGAAGTGTTCATTTTGGCCTTCTCTCGCTGAGAAAACACTATTTGTGACCTGCGACACAAAACAGCCATAACTTTTGTTCAAAGTGAGTTTTCAGTCAAGTTTCAACCTGAAAGCATAGAAAGATGCATAAACTTGAAGTTACAGCTTGATTTCAGCGAGTTTTTCTCAAAATACAGGAGTTCTGCATGAAGTGTTCATTTTGGCCTTCTCTCGTTTAGAAAACACTATTTGTGACCTGTGATACAAAAATGCCATAACTTTTCTTCAAAGTGAGTTTTCAGTCAAGTTTCAACCTGAAAGCATAGAAAGATGCATAAACTTGAAGTTACAGCTTGATTTCTGTGAGTTTTTCTCAAAATACAGGAGTTCTGCATGAAGTGTTCATTTTGGCCTTCTCTCGCTGAGAAAACAGAATTTGTGATCTGTGATACAAAAATGCCATAACTTTTCTTCAAAGTGAGTTTTCAGTCAATTTTCAACCTGAAAGCATAGAAATATGCATTAATTTGAAGTTACAGGTGGATTTCAGTGAGTTTTCATCAAAATACAGGAGTTCTGCATGAAGTGTTCATTTTGGCCTTCTCTCGCTGAGAAAACGCTATTTGTGACCTGTGAAACAAAAAAGCCATAACTTTTGTTCAAAGTGAGTTTTCAGTCATGTTTCAACCTGAAAGCATAGAAAAATGCATAAACTTGAAGTTACAGCCTGATTTCAGTGAGTTTTTCTCAAAATACAGGAGTTCTGAATGAAGTGTTCATTTTGGCCTTCTCTCGTTGAGAAAACACTATTTGTGACCTGTGATACAAAAATGCCATAACTTTTCTTCAAAGTGAGTTTTCAGTCAAGTTTCAACCTGAAAGCATAGAAAGATGCATAAACTTGAAGTTACAGTTGGATTTCAGTGAGATTTCCTCAAAATACAGGAGTTCTGCATGAAGTGTTCATTTTGGCCTTCTCTCGCTGAGAAAACACTATTTGTGACCTGCGACACAAAACAGCCATAACTTTTGTTCAAAGTGAGTTTTCAGTCAAGTTTCAACCTGAAAGCATAGAAAGATGCATAAACTTGAAGTTACAGCTTGATTTCAGCGAGTTTTTCTCAAAATACAGGAGTTCTGCATGAAGTGTTCATTTTGGCCTTCTCTCGTTTAGAAAACACTATTTGTGACCTGTGATACAAAAATGCCATAACTTTTCTTCAAAGTGAGTTTTCAGTCAAGTTTCAACCTGAAAGCATAGAAAGATGCATAAACTTGAAGTTACAGCTTGATTTCTGTGAGTTTTTCTCAAAATACAGGAGTTCTGCATGAAGTGTTCATTTTGGCCTTCTCTCGTTGAGAAAACACTATTTGTGACCTGTGATACAAAAATGCCATAACTTTTCTTCAAAGTGAGTTTTCAGTCAATTTTCAACCTGAAAGCATAGAAAGATGCATAAACTTGAAGTTACAGGTGGATTTCAGTGAGTTTTCATCAAAATACAGGAGTTCTGCATGAAGTGTTCATTTTGGCCTTCTCTGGCTGAGAAAACGCTATTTGTGACCTGTGACACAAAAAGGCCATAACTTTTGTTCAAAGTGAGTTTTCAGTCAAGTTTCAACCTGATAGCATAGAAAGATGCATAAACTTGAAGTTACAGCTTGATTTCAGTGAGTTTTCATCAAAATACAGGAGTTCTGCATGAAGTGTTCATTTTGGCCTTCTCTCGCTGAGAAAACGCGATTTGTGACCTGTGAAACAAAACCGCCATAACTTTTGTTCAAAGTGAGTTTTCAGTCAAGTTTCAACCTGAAAGCATGGAAAGATGCATAAACTTGAAGTTACAGCTTGATTTCAGTGAGTTTTTCTCAAAATGCAGGAGTTATGCATGAAGTGTTCATTTTGGCCTTCTCTCGATGAGAAAACACTATTTGTGACCTGTGATACAAAAATGCCACAACTTTTCTTCAAAGTGAGTTTTCAGTCAAGTTTCAACCTGAAAGCATAGAAAGATGCATAAACTTGAAGTTACAGGTGGATTTCAGTGAGTTTTCATCAAAATACAGGAGTTATGCATGAAGTGTTCATTTTGGCCTTCTCTCGCTGAGAAAACGCTATTTGTGACCTGTGAAACAAAACAGCCATAACTTTTCTTCAAAGTGAGTTTTCAGTCAAGTTTCAACCTGAAAGCATAGAAAGATGCATAAACTTGAAGTTACAGCTTGATTTCAGTGAGTTTTTCTCAAAATACAGGAGTTATGCATGAAGTGTTAATTTTGGCCTTCTCTCGCTGAGAAAACAGTATTTGTGATCTGTGATACAAAAATGCCATAACTTTTGTTCAAAGTGAGTTTTCAGTCAAGTTTCAACCTGAAAGCATAAAAAGATGCATAAACTTGAAGTTACAGTTGGATTTCAGTGACATTTCCTCAAAATACAGGAGTTCTGCATGAAGTGTTCATTTTGGCCTTCACTCGCTGAGAAAACGCTATTTGTGACCTGTGAAACAAAACAGCCATAACTTTTGTTCAAAGTGAGTTTTCAGTCAAGTTTCAACCTGAAAGCATAGAAAGATGCAAAAACTTGAAGTTACAGTTGAATTTCAGTGAGATTTCCTCAAAATACAGGAGTTCTGCATGAAGTGTTCATTTTGGCCTTCTCTCGCTGAGAAAACACTATTTGTGACCTGCGACACAAAACAGCCATAACTTTTGTTCAAAGTGAGTTTTCAGTCAAGTTTCAACCTGAAAGCATAGAAAGATGCATAAACTTGAAGTTACAGCTTGATTTCAGCGAGTTTTTCTCAAAATACAGGAGTTCTGCATGAAGTGTTCATTTTGGCCTTCTCTCGTTTAGAAAACACTATTTGTGACCTGTGATACAAAAATGCCATAACTTTTCTTCAAAGTGAGTTTTCAGTCAAGTTTCAACCTGAAAGCATAGAAAGATGCATAAACTTGAAGTTACAGCTTGATTTCAGCGAGTTTTTCTCAAAATACAGGAGTTCTGCATGAAGTGTTCATTTTGGCCTTCTCTCGTTTAGAAAACACTATTTGTGACCTGTGATACAAAAATGCCATAACTTTTCTTCAAAGTGAGTTTTCAGTCAAGTTTCAACCTGAAAGCATAGAAAGATGCATAAACTTGAAGTTACAGCTTGATTTCTGTGAGTTTTTCTGAAAATACAGGAGTTCTGCATGAAGTGTTCATTTTGGCCTTCTCTCGCTGAGAAAACACTATTTGTGACCTGCGACACAAAATAGCCATAACTTTTGTTCAAAGTGAGTTTTCAGTCAAGTTTCAACCTGAAAGCATAGAAAGATGCATAAACTTGAAGTTACAGCCTGATTTCAGTGAGTTTTTCTCAAAATACAGGAGTTCTGCATGAAGTGTTCATTTTGGCCTTCTCTCGCTGAGAAAACGCTATTTGTGACCTGTGAAACAAAACCGCCATAACTTTTGTTCAAAGTGAGTTTTCAGTCAAGTTTCAACCTGAAAGCATAGAAAGATGCATAAACTTGAAGTTACAGCTTGATTTCAGCGAGTTTTTCTGAAAATACAGGAGTTCTGCATGAAATGTTCATTTTAGCCTTCTCTCGCTGAGAAAACACTATTTGTGACCTGCGACACAAAACAGCCATAACTTTTCTTCAAAGTGAGTTTTCAGTCAAGTTTAAACCTGAAAGCATAGAACGATGCATAAACTTGAAGTTACAGGTGGATTTCAGTGAGTTTTCATCAAAATACAGGAGTTATGCATGAAGTGTTCATTTTGGCCTTCTCTCGTTGAGAAAACACTATTTGTGACCTGTGATACAAAAATGCCATAACTTTTCTTCAAAGTGAGTTTTCAGTCAATTTTCAACCTGAAAGCATAGAAAGATGCATAAACTTGAAGTTACAGGTGGATTTCAGTGAGTTTTCATCAAAATACAGGAGTTATGCATGAAGTGTTCATTTTGGCCTTCTCTGGCTGAGAAAACGCTATTTGTGACCTGTGACACAAAAAGGCCATAACTTTTGTTCAAAGTGAGTTTTCAGTCAAGTTTCAACCTGAAAGCATAGAAAGATGCATAAACTTGAAGTTACAGCTTGATTTCAGTGAGTTTTCATCAAAATACAGGAGTTCTACATGAAGTGTTCATTTTGGCCTTCTCTCGCTGAGAAAACGCGATTTGTGACCTGTGAAACAAAACCGCCATAACTTTTGTTCAAAGTGAGTTTTCAGTCAAGTTTCAACCTGAAAGCATAGAAAGATGCATAAACTTGAAGTTACAGGTGGATTTCAGTGAGATTTCCCCAAAATACAGGAGTTATGCATGAAGTGTTCATTTTGGCCTTCACTCGCTGAGAAAACGCTATTTGTGACCTGTGAAACAAAACAGCCATAACTTTTGTTCAAAGTGAGTTTTCAGTCAAGTTTCAAACTGAAAGAATAGAAAGATGCATAAACTTGAGTTTACAGCTTGATTTCAGTGAGTTTTTCTCAAAATACAGGAGTTCTGCATGAAGTGTTCATTTTGGCCTTCTCTCGCTGAGAAAACACTATTTGTGACCTGCGACACAAAACAGCCATAACTTTTGTTCAAAGTGAGTTTTCAGTCAAGTTTCAGCCTGAAAGCATAGAAAGATGCATAACGTTGAAGTTACAGCTTGATTTCAGTGAGTTTTCATCAAAATACAGGAGTTCTGCATGAAGTGTTCATTTTGGCCTTCTCTCGCTGAGAAAACGCGATTTGTGACCTGTGAAACAAAACCGCCATAACTTTTGTTCAAAGTGAGTTTTCAGTCAAGTTTCAACCTGAAAGCATAGAAAGATGCATAAACTTGAAGTTACAGCTTGATTTCAGTGAGTTTTTCTCAAAATACAGGAGTTATGCATGAAGTGCTCATTTTGGCCTTCTCTCGATGAGAAAACGCGATTTGTGACCTGTGAAACAAAACCGCCATAACTTTTGTTCAAAGTGAGTTTTCAGTCAAGTTTCAACCTGAAAGCATAGAAAGATGCATAAACTTGAAGTTACAGGTGGATTTCAGTGAGATTTCCCCAAAATACAGGAGTTATGCATGAAGTGTTCATTTTGGCCTTCACTCGCTGAGAAAACGCTATTTGTGACCTGTGAAACAAAACAGCCATAACTTTTGTTCAAAGTGAGTTTTCAGTCAAGTTTCAAACTGAAAGCATAGAAAGATGCATAAACTTGAGTTTACAGCTTGATTTCAGTGAGTTTTTCTCAAAATACAGGAGTTCTGCATGAAGTGTTCATTTTGGCCTTCTCTCGCTGAGAAAACACTATTTGTGACCTGCGACACAAAACAGCCATAACTTTTGTTCAAAGTGAGTTTTCAGTCAAGTTTCAGCCTGAAAGCATAGAAAGATGCATAACGTTGAAGTTACAGCTTGATTTCAGTGAGTTTTCATCAAAATACAGGAGTTCTGCATGAAGTGTTCATTTTGGCCTTCTCTCGCTGAGAAAACACTATTTGTGACCTGTGATACAAAAATGCCATAACTTTTCTTCAAAGTGAGTTTTCAGTCAATTTTCAACCTGAAAGCATAGAAAGATGCATAAACTTGAAGTTACAGGTGGATTTCAGTGAGTTTTCATCAAAATACAGGAGTTATGCATGAAGTGTTCATTTTGGCCTTCTCTGGCTGAGAAAACGCTATTTGTGACCTGTGACACAAAAAGGCCATAACTTTTGTTCAAAGTGAGTTTTCAGTCAAGTTTCAACCTGAAAGCATAGAAAGATGCATAAACTTGAAGTTACAGCTTGATTTCAGTGAGTTTTCATCAAAATACAGGAGTTCTACATGAAGTGTTCATTTTGGCCTTCTCTCGCTGAGAAAACGCGATTTGTGACCTGTGAAACAAAACCGCCATAACTTTTGTTCAAAGTGAGTTTTCAGTCAAGTTTCAACCTGAAAGCATAGAAAGATGCATAAACTTGAAGTTACAGGTGGATTTCAGTGAGATTTCCCCAAAATACAGGAGTTATGCATGAAGTGTTCATTTTGGCCTTCACTCGCTGAGAAAACGCTATTTGTGACCTGTGAAACAAAACAGCCATAACTTTTGTTCAAAGTGAGTTTTCAGTCAAGTTTCAAACTGAAAGAATAGAAAGATGCATAAACTTGAGTTTACAGCTTGATTTCAGTGAGTTTTTCTCAAAATACAGGAGTTCTGCATGAAGTGTTCATTTTGGCCTTCTCTCGCTGAGAAAACACTATTTGTGACCTGCGACACAAAACAGCCATAACTTTTGTTCAAAGTGAGTTTTCAGTCAAGTTTCAGCCTGAAAGCATAGAAAGATGCATAACGTTGAAGTTACAGCTTGATTTCAGTGAGTTTTCATCAAAATACAGGAGTTCTGCATGAAGTGTTCATTTTGGCCTTCTCTCGCTGAGAAAACGCGATTTGTGACCTGTGAAACAAAACCGCCATAACTTTTGTTCAAAGTGAGTTTTCAGTCAAGTTTCAACCTGAAAGCATAGAAAGATGCATAAACTTGAAGTTACAGCTTGATTTCAGTGAGTTTTTCTCAAAATACAGGAGTTATGCATGAAGTGTTCATTTTGGCCTTCTCTCGATGAGAAAACGCGATTTGTGACCTGTGAAACAAAACCGCCATAACTTTTGTTCAAAGTGAGTTTTCAGTCAAGTTTCAACCTGAAAGCATAGAAAGATGCATAAACTTGAAGTTACAGGTGGATTTCAGTGAGATTTCCCCAAAATACAGGAGTTATGCATGAAGTGTTCATTTTGGCCTTCACTCGCTGAGAAAACGCTATTTGTGACCTGTGAAACAAAAATGCCATAACTTTTCTTCAAAGTGAGTTTTCAGTCAAGTTTCAAACTGAAAGAATAGAAAGATGCATAAACTTGAGTTTACAGCTTGATTTCAGTGAGTTTTTCTCAAAATACAGGAGTTCTGCATGAAGTGTTCATTTTGGCCTTCTCTCGCTGAGAAAACACTATTTGTGACCTGCGACACAAAACAGCCATAACTTTTGTTCAAAGTGAGTTTTCAGTCAAGTTTCAGCCTGAAAGCATAGAAAGATGCATAACGTTGAAGTTACAGCTTGATTTCAGTGAGTTTTCATCAAAATACAGGAGTTCTGCATGAAGTGTTCATTTTGGCCTTCTCTCGCTGAGAAAACGCGATTTGTGACCTGTGAAACAAAACCGCCATAACTTTTGTTCAAAGTGAGTTTTCAGTCAAGTTTCAACCTGAAAGCATAGAAAGATGCATAAACTTGAAGTTACAGCTTGATTTCAGTGAGTTTTTCTCAAAATACAGGAGTTATGCATGAAGTTTTCATTTTGGCCTTCTCTCGATGAGAAAACACTATTTGTGACCTGTGATACAAAAATGCCACAACCTTTCTTCAAAGTGAGTTTTCAGTCAAGTTTCAACCTGAAAGCATAGAAAGATGCATAAACTTGAAGTTACAGGTGGATTTCAGTGAGTTTTCATCAAAATACAGGAGTTATGCATGAAGTGTTCATTTTGGCCTTCTCTCGCTGAGAAAACGCTATTTGTGACCTGTGAAACAAAACAGCCATAACTTTTCTTCAAAGTGAGTTTTCAGTCAAGTTTCAACCTGAAAGCATAGAAAGATGCATAAACTTGAAGTTACAGCTTGATTTCAGTGAGTTTTTCTCAAAATACAGGAGTTATGCATGAAGTGTTAATTTTGGCCTTCTCTCGCTGAGAAAACAGTATTTGTGATCTGTGATACAAAAATGCCATAACTTTTGTTCAAAGTGAGTTTTCAGTCAAGTTTCAACCTGAAAGCATAAAAAGATGCATAAACTTGAAGTTACAGTTGGATTTCAGTGACATTTCCTCAAAATACAGGAGTTCTGCATGAAGTGTTCATTTTGGCCTTCACTCGCTGAGAAAACGCTATTTGTGACCTGTGAAACAAAACAGCCATAACTTTTGTTCAAAGTGAGTTTTCAGTCAAGTTTCAAACTGAAAGCATAGAAAGATGCATAAACTTGAGTTTACAGCTTGATTTCAGTGAGTTTTTCTCAAAATACAGGAGTTCTGCATGAAGTGTTCATTTTGGCCTTCTCTCGCTGAGAAAACACTATTTGTGACCTGCGACACAAAACAGCCATAACTTTTGTTCAAAGTGAGTTTTCAGTCAAGTTTCAACCTGAAAGCATAGAAAGATGCATAATGTTGAATTTACAGCCTGATTTCAGTGAGTTTTCATCAAAATACAGGAGTTATGCATGAAGTGTTCATTTTGGCCTTCTCTCGTTGAGAAAACACTATTTGTGACCTGTGATACAAAAATGCCATAACTTTTCTTCAAAGTGAGTTTTCAGTCAAGTTTCAACCTGAAAGCAAAGAAAGATGCATAAACTTGAAGTTACAGGTGGATTTCAGTGAGTTTTCATCAAAATACAGGAGTTATGCATGAAGTGTTCATTTTGGCCTTCTCTCGCTGAGAAAACACTATTTGTGACCTGTGAAACAAAACCGCCATAACTTTTGTTCAAAGTGAGTTTTCAGTCAAGTTTCAACCTGAAAGCATAGAAAGATGCATAAACTTGAAGTTACAGCTTGATTTCAGCGAGTTTTCATCAAAATACAGGAGTTCTGCATGAAGTGTTCATTTTGGCCTTCTCTCGCTGAGAAAACGCTATTTGTGACCTGTGACACAAAAAGGCCATAACTTTTGTTCAAAGTGAGTTTTCAGTCAAGTTTCAACCTGAAAGCATAGAAAGATGCATAAACTTGAAGTTACAGGTGGATTTCAGTGAGTTTTCATCAAAATACAGGAGTTCTGCATGAAGTGTTCATTTTGGCCTTCTCTCGCTGAGAAAACGCTATTTGTGACCTGTGAAACAAAAAAGCCATAACTTTTGTTCAAAGTGAGTTTTCAGTCAAGTTTCAACCTGAAAGCATAGAAAGATGCATAAACTTGAAGTTACAGCCTGATTTCAGTGAGTTTTTCTCAAAAAACAGGAGTTCTGCATGAAGTGTTCATTTTGGCTTTCTCTCGTTGAGAAAACACTATTTGTGACCTGTGATACAGAAATGCCATAACTTTTCTTCAAAGTGAGTTTTCAGTCAAGTTTCAACCTGAAAGCATAGAAAGATGCAAAAACTTGAAGTTACAGTTGAATTTCAGTGAGATTTCCTCAAAATACAGGAGTTCTGCATGAAGTGTTCATTTTGGCCTTCTCTCGCTGAGAAAACACTATTTGTGACCTGCGACACAAAACAGCCATAACTTTTGTTCAAAGTGAGTTTTCAGTCAAGTTTCAACCTGAAAGCATAGAAAGATGCATAAACTTGAAGTTACAGCTTGATTTCAGCGAGTTTTTCTCAAAATACAGGATTTCTGCATGAAGTGTTCATTTTGGCCTTCTCTCGTTGAGAAAACACTATTTGTGACCTGTGATACAAAAATGCCATAACTTTTCTTCAAAGTGAGTTTTCAGTCAAGTTTCAACCTGAAAGCATAGAAAGATGCATAAACTTGAAGTTACAGCTTGATTTCAGCGAGTTTTTCTCAAAATACAGGAGTTCTGCATGAAGTGTTCATTTTGGCCTTCTCTCGTTTAGAAAACACTATTTGTGACCTGTGATACAAAAATGCCATAACTTTTCTTCAAAGTGAGTTTTCAGTCAAGTTTCAACCTGAAAGCATAGAAAGATGCATAAACTTGAAGTTACAGCTTGATTTCTGTGAGTTTTTCTGAAAATAAAGGAGTTCTGCATGAAGTGTTCATTTTGGCCTTCTCTCGCTGAGAAAACACTATTTGTGACCTGCGACACAAAATAGCCATAACTTTTGTTCAAAGTGAGTTTTCAGTCAAGTTTCAACCTGAAAGCATAGAAAGATGCATAAACTTGAAGTTACAGCCTGATTTCAGTGAGTTTTTCTCAAAATACAGGAGTTCTGCATGAAGTGTTCATTTTGGCCTTCTCTCGTTGAGAAAACACTATTTGTGACCTGTGATACAAAAATGCCATAACTTTTCTTCAAAGTGAGTTTTCAGTCAAGTTTAAACCTGAAAGCATAGAAAGATGCATAAACTTGAAGTTACAGGTGGATTTCAGTGAGTTTTCATTAAAAACAGGAGTTCTGCATGAAGTGTTCATTTTGGCCTTCTCTCGCTGAGAAAACGCTATTTGTGACCTGTGAAACAAAACCGCCATAACTTTTGTTCAAAGTGAGTTTTCAGTCAAGTTTCAACCTGAAAGCATAGAAAGATGCATAAACTTGAAGTTACAGCTTGATTTCAGCGAGTTTTTCTGAAAATACAGGAGTTCTGCATGAAATGTTCATTTTAGCCTTCTCTCGCTGAGAAAACACTATTTGTGACCTGCGACACAAAACAGCCATAACTTTTCTTCAAAGTGAGTTTTCAGTCAAGTTTAAACCTGAAAGCATAGAACGATGCATAAACTTGAAGTTACAGGTGGATTTCAGTGAGTTTTCATCAAAATACAGGAGTTATGCATGAAGTGTTCATTTTGGCCTTCTCTCGTTGAGAAAACACTATTTGTGACCTGTGATACAAAAATGCCATAACTTTTCTTCAAAGTGAGTTTTCAGTCAATTTTCAACCTGAAAGCATAGAAAGATGCATAAACTTGAAGTTACAGGTGGATTTCAGTGAGTTTTCATCAAAATACAGGAGTTATGCATGAAGTGTTCATTTTGGCCTTCTCTGGCTGAGAAAACGCTATTTGTGACCTGTGACACAAAAAGGCCATAACTTTTGTTCAAAGTGAGTTTTCAGTCAAGTTTCAACCTGAAAGCATAGAAAGATGCATAAACTTGAAGTTACAGCTTGATTTCAGTGAGTTTTCATCAAAATACAGGAGTTCTACATGAAGTGTTCATTTTGGCCTTCTCTCGCTGAGAAAACGCGATTTGTGACCTGTGAAACAAAACCGCCATAACTTTTGTTCAAAGTGAGTTTTCAGTCAAGTTTCAACCTGAAAGCATAGAAAGATGCATAAACTTGAAGTTACAGGTGGATTTCAGTGAGATTTCCCCAAAATACAGGAGTTATGCATGAAGTGTTCATTTTGGCCTTCACTCGCTGAGAAAACGCTATTTGTGACCTGTGAAACAAAACAGCCATAACTTTTGTTCAAAGTGAGTTTTCAGTCAAGTTTCAAACTGAAAGAATAGAAAGATGCATAAACTTGAGTTTACAGCTTGATTTCAGTGAGTTTTTCTCAAAATACAGGAGTTCTGCATGAAGTGTTCATTTTGGCCTTCTCTCGCTGAGAAAACACTATTTGTGACCTGCGACACAAAACAGCCATAACTTTTGTTCAAAGTGAGTTTTCAGTCAAGTTTCAGCCTGAAAGCATAGAAAGATGCATAACGTTGAAGTTACAGCTTGATTTCAGTGAGTTTTCATCAAAATACAGGAGTTATGCATGAAGTGTTCATTTTGGCCTTCTCTCGTTGAGAAAACACTATTTGTGACCTGTGATACAAAAATGCCATAACTTTTCTTCAAAGTGAGTTTTCAGTCAAGTTTCAACCTGAAAGCATAGAAAGATGCATAAACTTGAAGTTACAGCCTGATTTCAGTGAGTTTTCATCAAAATACAGGAGTTCTGCATGAAGTGCTCATTTTGGCCTTCTCTCGCTGAGAAAACGCTATTTGTGACCTGTGAAACAAAACCGCAATAACTTTTCTTCAAAGTGAGTTTTCA
This sequence comes from Aulostomus chinensis, assembly GCF_037954235.1. Taxonomy (NCBI): domain Eukaryota; kingdom Metazoa; phylum Chordata; class Actinopteri; order Syngnathiformes; family Aulostomidae; genus Aulostomus; species Aulostomus chinensis. The sequence goes on from NW_028234192.1 coordinate 158,130, forward strand.
GTCAAGTTTCAACCTGAAAGCATAGAAAGATGCATAAACTTGAAGTTACAGCTTGATTTCAGTGAGTTTTTCTCAAAATACAGGAGTTATGCATGAAGTGCTCATTTTGGCCTTCTCTCGATGAGAAAACACTATTTGTGACCTGTGATACAAAAATGCCATAACTTTTCTTCAAAGTGAGTTTTCAGTCAGTTTTCTTCCTGAAAGCATAGAAAGATGCATAAACTTGAGGTTACAGCTTGATTTCAGTGAGTTTTTCTCAAAATACAGGAGTTCTGCATGAAGTGTTCATTTTGGCCTTGTCTTGCTGAGAAAACACTATTTGTGACCTGCGACAAAAAACAGCCATAACTTTTGTTCAAAGTGAGTTTTCAGTCAAGTTTCAAACTGAAAGCATAGAAAGATGCATGACGTTGAAGTTACAGCCTGATTTCAGTGAGTTTTCATAAAAATACAGGAGTTATGCATGAAGTGTTCATTTTGGCCTTCTCTCGTTGAGAAAACACTATTTGTGACCTGTGATACAAAAATGCCATAACTTTTCTTCAAAGTGAGTTTTCAGTCAAGTTTCAACCTGAAAGCAAAGAAAGATGCATAAACTTGAAGTTACAGCTTGATTTCAGTGAGTTTTTCTCAAAATACAGGAGTTATGCATGAAGTGTTCATTTTGGCCTTCTCTCGATGAGAAAACACTATTTGTGACCTGTGATACAAAAATGCCATAACTTTTCTTCAAAGTGAGTTTTCAGTCAAGTTTCAACCTGAAAGCATAAAAAGATGCATAAACTTGAAGTTACAGTTGGATTTCAGTGACATTTCCTCAAAATACAGGAGTTCTGCATGAAGTGTTCATTTTGGCCTTCACTCGCTGAGAAAACGCTATTTGTGACCTGTGAAACAAAACAGCCATAACTTTTGTTCAAAGTGAGTTTTCAGTCAAGTTTCAAACTGAAAGCATAGAAAGATGCATAAACTTGAGTTTACGACTTGATTTCAGTGAGTTTTTCTCAAAATACAGGAGTTCTGCATGAAGTGTTCATTTTGGCCTTCTCTCGCTGAGAAAACACTATTTGTGACCTGCGACACAAAACAGCCATAACTTTTGTTCAAAGTGAGTTTTCAGTCAAGTTTCAACCTGAAAGCATAGAAAGATGCATAAACTTGAAGTTACAGCTTGATTTCAGCGAGTTTTCATCAAAATACAGGAGTTCTGCATGAAGTGTTCATTTTGGCCTTCTCTCGCTGAGAAAACGCTATTTGTGACCTGTGACACAAAAAGGCCATAACTTTTGTTCAAAGTGAGTTTTCAGTCAAGTTTCAACCTGAAAGCATAGAAAGATGCATAAACTTGAAGTTAAAGGTGGATTTCAGTGAGTTTTCATCAAAATCCAGGAGTTCTGCATGAAGTGTTCATTTTGGCCTTCTCTCGCTGAGAAAACGCTATTTGTGACCTGTGAAACAAAAAAGCCATAACTTTTGTTCAAAGTGAGTTTTCAGTCAAGTTTCAACCTGAAAGCATAGAAAGATGCATAAACTTGAAGTTACAGCCTGATTTCAGTGAGTTTTTCTCAAAATACAGGAGTTCTGCATGAAGTGTTCATTTTGGCTTTCTCTCGTTGAGAAAACACTATTTGTGACCTGTGATACAAAAATGCCATAACTTTTCTTCAAAGTGAGTTTTCAGTCAATTTTCAACCTGAAAGCATAGAAAGATGCATAAACTTGAAGTTACAGGTGGATTTCAGTGAGATTTCCTCAAAATACAGGAGTTCTGCATGAAGTGTTCATTTTGGCCTTCTCTCGCTGAGAAAACACTATTTGTGACCTGCGACACAAAACAGCCATATCTTTTGTTCAAAGTGAGTTTTCAGTCAAGTTTCAACCTGAAAGCATAGAAAGATGTGTAAACTTGAAGTTACAGCTTGATTTCAGCGAGTTTTTCTCAAAATACAGGAGTTCTGCATGAAATGTTCATTTTAGCCTTCTCTCGCTGAGAAAACACTATTTGTGACCTGCGACACAAAACAGCCATAACTTTTGTTCAAAGTGAGTTTTCAGTCAAGTTTAAACCTGAAAGCATAGAACGATGCATAAACTTGAAGTTACAGGTGGATTTCAGTGAGTTTTCATCAAAATACAGGAGTTATGCATGAAGTGTTCATTTTGGCCTTCTCTCGTTGAGAAAACACTATTTGTGACCTGTGATACAAAAATGCCATAACTTTTCTTCAAAGTGAGTTTTCAGTCAATTTTCAACCTGAAAGCATAGAAAGATGCATAAACTTGAAGTTACAGGTGGATTTCAGTGAGTTTTCATCAAAATACAGGAGTTCTGCATGAAGTGTTCATTTTGGCCTTCTCTCGTTGAGAAAACACTATTTGTGACCTGTGATACAAAAATGCCATAACTTTTCTTCAAAGTGAGTTTTCAGTCAATTTTCAACCTGAAAGCATAGAAAGATGCATAAACTTGAAGTTACAGGTGGATTTCAGTGAGTTTTCATCAAAATACAGGAGTTCTGCATGAAGTGTTCATTTTGGCCTTCTCTCACTGAGAAAACGCTATTTGTGACCTGTGACACAAAAAGGCCATAACTTTTGTTCAAAGTGAGTTTTCAGTCAAGTTTAAAACCTGAAAGCATAGAAAGATGCATAAACTTGAAGTTACAGCTTGATTTCAGTGAGTTTTCATCAAAATACAGGAGTTCTGCATGAAATGTTCATTTTAGCCTTCTCTCGCTGAGAAAACACTATTTGTGACCTGCGACACAAAACAGCCATAACTTTTGTTCAAAGTGAGTTTTCAGTCAAGTTTAAACCTGAAAGCATAGAACGATGCATAAACTTGAAGTTACAGGTGGATTTCAGTGAGTTTTCATCAAAATGCAGGAGTTATGCATGAAGTGTTCATTTTGGCCTTCTCTCGTTGAGAAAACACTATTTGTGACCTGTGATACAAAAATGCCATAACTTTTCTTCAAAGTGAGTTTTCAGTCAATTTTCAACCTGAAAGCATAGAAAGATGCATAAACTTGAAGTTACAGGTGGATTTCAGTGAGTTTTCATCAAAATACAGGAGTTCTGCATGAAGTGTTCATTTTGGCCTTCTCTCGCTGAGAAAACGCTATTTGTGACCTGTGACACAAAAAGGCCATAACTTTTTTTCAAAGTGAGTTTTCAGTCAAGTTTCAACCTGAAAGCATAGAAAGATGCATAAACTTGAAGTTACAGCTTGATTTCAGTGAGTTTTTCTCAAAATACAGGAGTTCTGCATGAAGTCTTCATTTTGGCCTTCTCTCGCTGAGAAAACGCTATTTGTGACCTGTGAAACAAAACAGCCATAACTTTTGTTCAAAGTGAGTTTTCAGTCAAGTTTCAAACTGAAAGCATGGAAAGATGCATAAACTTGAGTTTACAGCTTGATTTCAGTGAGTTTTTCTCAAAATACAGGAGTTCTGCATGAAGTGTTCATTTTGGCCTTCTCTCGCTGAGAAAACACTATTTGTGACCTGCGACACAAAACAGCCATAACTTTTGTTCAAAGTGAGTTTCCAGTCAAGTTTCAACCTGAAAGCATAGAAAGATGCATAAACTTGAAGTTACAGGTGGATTTCAGTGAGTTTTCATCAAAATACAGGAGTTATGCATGAAGTGTTCATTTTGGCCTTCTCTCGCTGAGAAAACGCTATTTGTGACCTGTGAAACAAAACAGCCATAACTTTTGTTCAAAGTGAGTTTTCAGTCAAGTTTCAACCTGAAAGCATAGAAAGATGCATAAACTTGAAGTTACAGCTTGATTTCAGTGAGTTTTTCTCAAAATACAGGAGTTATGCATGAAGTGTTCATTTTGGCCTTCACTCGCTGAGAAAACGCTATTTGTGACCTGTGAAACAAAACAGCCATAACTTTTGTTCAAAGTGAGTTTTCAGTCAAGTTTCAAACTGAAAGCATAGAAAGATGCATAAACTTGAGTTTACAGCTTGATTTCAGTGAGTTTTTCTCAAAATACAGGAGTTATGCATGAAGTGTTCATTTTGGCCTTCTCTCGCTGAGAAAACACTATTTGTGACCTGCGACACAAAACAGCCATAACTTTTGTTCAAAGTGAGTTTTCAGTCAAGTTTCAACCTGAAAGCATAGAAAGATGCATAACGTTGAAGTTACAGCTTGATTTCAGTGAGTTTTCATCAAAATACAGGAGTTATGCATGAAGTGTTCATTTTGGCCTTCTCTCGTTGAGAAAACACTATTTGTGACCTGTGATACAAAAATGCCATAACTTTTCTTCAAAGTGAGTTTTCAGTCAAGTTTCAACCTGAAAGCATAGAAAGATGCATAAACTTGAAGTTACAGGTGGATTTCAGTGAGTTTTCATCAAAATACAGGAGTTCTGCATGAAGTTTTCATTTTGGCCTTCTCCCGCTGAGAAAACGCTATTTGTGACCTGTGAAACAAAACCGCCATAACTTTTGTTCAAAGTGAGTTTTCAGTCAAGTTTCAACCTGAAAGCATAGAAAGATGCATAAACTTGAAGTTACAGCTTGATTTCAGTGAGTTTTTCTCAAAATACAGGAGTTCTGCATGAAGTCTTCATTTTGGCCTTCTCTCGCTGAGAAAACACTTTTTGTGACCTGCGACACAAAATAGCCATAACTTTTGTTCAAAGTGAGTTTTCAGTCAAGTTTAGACCTGAAAGCAAAGAAAGATGCATAAACTTGAAGTTACAGCCTGATTTCAGTGAGTTTTTCTCAAAATACAGGAGTTCTGCATGAAGTGTTCATTTTGGCCTTCTCTCGTTGAGAAAACACTATTTGTGACCTGTGATACAAAAATGCCATAACTTTTCTTCAAAGTGAGTTTTCAGTCAAGTTTAAACCTGAAAGCATAGAAAGATGCATAAACTTGAAGTTACAGGTGGATTTCAGTGAGTTTTCATCAAAATACAGGAGTTCTGCATGAAGTGTTCATTTTGGCCTTCTCTCGCTGAGAAAACGCTATTTGTGACCTGTGAAACAAAAAGGCCATAACTTTTGTTCAAAGTGAGTTTTCAGTCAAGTTTCAACCTGAAAGCATAGAAAGATGCATAAACTTGAAGTTACAGGTGGATTTCAGTGAGTTTTCATCAAAATACAGGAGTTCTGCATGAAGTGTTCATTTTGGCCTTCTCTCGCTGAGAAAACGCTATTTGTGACCTGTGACACAAAAAAGCCATAACTTTTGTTCAAAGTGAGTTTTCAGTCAAGTTTCAACCTGAAAGCATAGAAAGATGCATAAACTTGAAATTACAGCCTGATTTCAGTGAGTTTTTCTCAAAATACAGGAGTTCTGCATGAAGTGTTCATTTTGGCTTTCTCTCGTTGAGAAAACACTATTTGTGACCCGTGATACAAAAATGGCATAACTTTTCTTCAAAGTGAGTTTTCAGTCAAGTTTCAACCTGAAAGCATAGAAAGATGCATAAACTTGAAGTTACAGCCTGATTTCAGTGAGTTTTCATCAAAATACAGGAGTTATGCATGAAGTGTTCATTTTGGCCTTCTCTCGCTGAGAAAACGCTATTTGTGACCTGTGAAAAAAAAAACGCCATAACTTTTGTTCAAAGTGAGTTTTCAGTCAAGTTTCAACCTGAAAGCATAGAAAGATGCATAAACTTGAAGTTACAGCTTGATTTCAGTGAGTTTTTCTCAAAATACAGGAGTTATGCATGAAGTGTTCATTTTGGCCTTCTCTCGATGAGAAAACACTATTTGTGACCTGTGATACAAAAATGCCATAACTTTTCTTCAAAGTGAGTTTTCAGTCAAGTTTCAACCTGAAAGCATAGAAAGATGCATAAACTTGAAGTTACAGGTGGATTTCAGTGAGTTTTCATCAAAATACAGGAGTTATGCATGAAGTGTTCATTTTGGCCTTCTCTCGCTGAGAAAACGCTATTTGTGACCTGTGAAACAAAACAGCCATAACTTTTCTTCAAAGTGAGTTTTCAGTCAAGTTTCAACCTGAAAGCATAGAAAGATGCATAAACTTGAAGTTAAAGCTTGATTTCAGTGAGTTTTTCTCAAAATACAGGAGTTATGCATGAAGTGTTCATTTTGGCCTTCACTCGCTGAGAAAACGCTATTTGTGACCTGTGAAACAAAACAGCCATAACTTTTGTTCAAAGTGAGTTTTCAGTCAAGATTCAAACTGAAAGCATAGAAAGATGCATAAACTTGAGTTTACAGCTTGATTTCAGTGAGTTTTTCTCAAAATACAGGAGTTCTGCATGAAGTGTTCATTTTGGCCTTCTCTCGCTGAGAAAACACTATTTGTGACCTGCGACACAAAACAGCCATAACTTTTGTTCAAAGTGAGTTTCCAGTCAAGTTTCAACCTGAAAGCATAGAAAGATGCATAAACTTGAAGTTACAGGTGGATTTCAGTGAGTTTTCATCAAAATACAGGAGTTATGCATGAAGTGTTCATTTTGGCCTTCTCTCGCTGAGAAAACGCTATTTGTGACCTGTGAAACAAAACCGCCATAACTTTTGTTCAAAGTGAGTTTTCAGTCAAGTTTCAACCTGAAAGCATAGAAAGATGCATAAACTTTAAGTTACAGCTTGATTTCAGTGAGTTTTTCTCAAAATACAGGAGGTATGCATGAAGTGTTCATTTTGGCCTTCACTCGCTGAGAAAACGCTATTTGTGACCTGTGAAACAAAACAGCCATAACTTTTGTTCAAAGTGAGTTTTCAGTCAAGTTTCAAACTGAAAGCATAGAAAGATGCATAAACTTGAGTTTACAGCTTGATTTCAGTGAGTTTTCATCAAAATACAGGAGTTATGCATGAAGTGTTCATTTTGGCCTTCTCTCGTTGAGAAAACACTATTTGTGACCTGTGATACAAAAATGCCATAACTTTTCTTCAAAGTGAGTTTTCAGTCAAGTTTCAACCTGAAAGCATAGAAAGATGCATAAACTTGAAGTTACAGCCTGATTTCAGTGAGTTTTCATCAAAATACAGGAGTTCTGCATGAAGTGTTCATTTTGGCCTTCTCTCGCTGAGAAAACGCTATTTGTGACCTGTGAAACAAAACCGCAATAACTTTTGTTCAAAGTGAGTTTTCAGTCAAGTTTCAACCTGAAAGATTAGAAAGATGCATAAACTTGAAGTTACAGCTTGATTTCAGTGAGTTTTTCTCAAAATACAGGATTTCTACATGAAGTTTTCATTTTGGCCTTGTCTCGCTGAGAAAACACTATTTGTGACCTGCGACACAAAACAGCCATAACTTTTGTTCAAAGTGAGTTTTCAGTCAAGTTTCAACCTGAAAGCATAGAAAGATGCATAAACTTGAAGTTACAGCCTGATTTCAGTGAGTTTTCATCAAAATACAGGAGTTATGCATGAAGTGTTCATTTTGGCCTTCTCTCGTTGAGAAAACACGATTTGTGACCTGTGATACAAAAATGCCATAACTTTTCTTCAAAGTGAGTTTTCAGTCAAGTTTCAACCTGAAAGCAAAGAAAGATGCATAAACTTGAAGTTACAGGTGGATTTCAGTGAGTTTTCATCAAAATACAGGAGTTATGCATGAAGTGTTCATTTTGGCCTTCTCTCGCTGAGAAAACGCTATTTGTGACCTGTGACACAAAAAGGCCATAACTTTTGTTCAAAGTGAGTTTTCAGTCAAGTTTCAACCTGAAAGCATAGAAAGATGCATAAACTTGAAGTTACAGGTGGATTTCAGTGAGTTTTCATCAAAATACAGGAGTTCTGCATGAAGTGTTCATTTTGGCCTTCTCTCGCTGAGAAAAACGCTATTTGTGACCTGTGAAACAAAAAAGCCATAACTTTTGTTCAAAGTGAGTTTTCAGTCAAGTTTCAACCTGAAAGCATAGAAAGATGCATAAACTTGAAGTTACAGCCTGATTTCAGTGAGTTTTTCTCAAAATACAGGAGTTCTGCATGAAGTGTTCATTTTGGCTTTCTCTCGTTGAGAAAACACTATTTGTGACCTGTGATACAAAAATGCCATAACTTTTCTTCAAAGTGAGTTTTCAGTCAAGTTTCAACCTGAAAGCATAGAAAGATGCATAAACTTGAAGTTACAGTTGGATTTCAGTGAGATTTCCTCAAAATACAGGAGTTCTGCATGAAGTGTTCATTTTGGCCTTCTCTCGCTGAGAAAACACTATTTGTGACCTGCGACACAAAACAGCCATAACTTTTGTTCAAAGTGAGTTTTCAGTCAAGTTTCAACCTGAAAGCATAGAAAGATGCATAAACTTGAAGTTACAGCTTGATTTCAGCGAGTTTTTCTCAAAATACAGGAGTTCTGCATGAAGTGTTCATTTTGGCCTTCTCTCGTTTAGAAAACACTATTTGTGACCTGTGATACAAAAATGCCATAACTTTTCTTCAAAGTGAGTTTTCAGTCAAGTTTCAACCTGAAAGCATAGAAAGATGCATAAACTTGAAGTTACAGGTTGATTTCTGTGAGTTTTTCTCAAATACAGGAGTTCTGCATGAAGTGTTCATTTTGGCCTTCTCTTGCTGAGAAAACACTATTTGTGACCTGCGACACAAAATAGCCATAACTTTTGTTCAAAGTGAGTTTTCAGTCAAGTTTCAACCTGAAAGCATAGAAAGATGCATAAACTTGAAGTTACAGCCTGATTTCAGTGAGTTTTTCTCAAAATACAGGAGTTCTGCATGAAGTGTTCATTTTGGCCTTCTCTCGTTGAGAAAACACTATTTGTGACCTGTGATACAAAAATGCCATAACTTTTCTTCAAAGTGAGTTTTCAGTCAAGTTTAAACCTGAAAGCATAGAAAGATGCATAAACTTGAAGTTACAGGTGGATTTCATTGAGTTTTCATCAAAATACAGGAGTTCTGCATGAAGTGTTCATTTTGGCCTTCTCTCGCTGAGAAAACGCTATTTGTGACCTGTGAAAAAAAAAGGCCATAACTTTTGTTCAAAGTGAGTTTTCAGTCAAGTTTCAACCTGAAAGCATAGAAAGATGCATAAACTTGAAGTTACAGGTGGATTTCATTGAGTTTTCATCAAAATACAGGAGTTCTGCATGAAGTGTTCATTTTGCCTTCTTTCGCTGAGAAAACGCTATTTGTGACCTGTGACACAAAAAAGCCATAACTTTTGTTCAAAGTGAGTTTTCAGTCAAGTTTCAACCTGAAAGCATAGAAAGATGCATAAACTTGAAATTACAGCCTGATTTCAGTGAGTTTTTCTCAAAATACAGGAGTTCTGCATGAAGTGTTCATTTTGGCTTTCTCTCGTTGAGAAAACACTATTTGTGACCCGTGATACAAAAATGGCATAACTTTTCTTCAAAGTGAGTTTTCAGTAAAGTTTCTACCTGAAAGCATAGAAAGATGCATAAACTTGAAGTTACAGTTGGATTTCAGTGAGATTTCCTCAAAATACAGGAGTTCTGCATGAAGTGTTCATATTGGCCTTCTCTCGCTGAGAAAACACTATTTGTGACCTGCGACACAAAACAGCCATAACTTTTTTTCAAAGTGAGTTTTCAGTCAAGTTTCAACCTGAAAGCATAGAAAGATGCATAAACTTGAAGTTACAGCCTTATTTCAGCGACTTTTTCTCAAAATACAGGAGTTCTGCATGAAGTGTTCATTTTGGCCTTCTCTCGTTGAGAAAACACTATTTGTGACCTGTGATACAAAAATGCCATAACTTTTCTTCAAAGTGAGTTTTCAGTCAAGTTTAAACCTGAAAGCATAGAAAGATGCATAAACTTGAAGTTACAGGTGGATTTCAGTGAGTTTTCATCAAAAAACAGGAGTTCTGCATGAAGTGTTCATTTTGGCCTTCTCTCGCTGAGAAAACGCTATTTGTGACCTGTGAAACAAAACCGCCATAACTTTTGTTCAAAGTGAGTTTTCAGTCAAGTTTCAACCTGAAAGCATAGAAAGATGCATAAACTTGAAGTTACAGCTTGATTTCAGCGAGTTTTTCTCAAAATACAGGAGTTCTGCATGAAATGTTCATTTTGGCCTTCTCTCGCTGAGAAAACACTATTTGTGACCTGCGACACAAAACAGCCATAACTTTTGTTCAAAGTGAGTTTTCAGTCAAGTTTCAACCTGAAAGCATAGAAAGATGCATAAACTTGAAGTTACAGGTGGATTTCAGTGAGTTTTCATCAAAATACAGGAGTTCTGCATGAAGTGTTCATTTTGGCCTTCTCTCGTTGAGAAAACACTATTTGTGACCTGTGATACAAAAATGCCATAACTTTTCTTCAAAGTGAGTTTTCAGTCAATTTTCAACCTCAAAGCATAGAAAGATGCATAAACTTGAAGTTACAGGTGGATTTCAGTGAGTTTTCATCAAAATACAGGAGTTCTGCATGAAGTGTTCATTTTGGCCTTCTCTCGCTGAGAAAACGCTATTTGTGACCTTTGACACAAAAAGGCCATAACTTTTGTTCAAAGTGAGTTTTCAGTCAAGTTTCAACCTGAAAGCATAGAAAGATGCATAAACTTGAAGTTACAGCTTGATTTCAGCGAGTTTTTCTCAAAATACAGGAGTTCTGCATGAAATGTTCATTTTGGCCTTCTCTCGCTGAGAAAACCCTTTTTGTGACCTGCGACACAAACAGCCATAACTTTTCTTCAAAGTGAGTTTTCAGTCAAGTTTCAACCTGAAAGCATAGAAAGATGCATAAACTTGAAGTTACAGCCTGATTTCAGTGAGTTTTTCTCAAAATACAGGAGTTCTGCATGAAGTGTTCATTTTGGCCTTCTCTCGTTGAGAAAACACTATTTGTGACCTGTGATACAAAAATGCCATAACTTTTCTTCAAAGTGAGTTTTCAGTCAAGTTTCAACCTGAAAGCATAGAAAGATGCATAAACTTGAAGTTACAGGTGGATTTCAGTGAGTTTTCATCAAAAACAGGAGTTCTGCATGAAGTGTTCATTTTGGCCTTCTCTCGCTGAGAAAACGCTATTTGTGACCTGTGAAACAAAACCGCCATAACTTTTGTTCAAAGTGAGTTTTCAGTCAAGTTTCAACCTGAAAGCATAGAAAGATGCATAAACTTGAAGTTACAGCTTGATTTCAGCGAGTTTTTCTCAAAATACAGGAGTTCTGCATGAAGTCTTCATTTTGGCCTTCTCTCGCTGAGAAAACACTTTTTGTGACCTGCGACACAAAATAGCCATAACTTTTGTTCAAAGTGAGTTTTCAGTCAAGTTTAGACCTGAAAGCAAAGAAAGATGCATAACGTTGAAGTTACAGCTTGATTTCAGCGAGTTTTTCTCAAAATACAGGAGTTCTGCATGAAGTGTTCATTTTGGCCTTCTCTCGTTTAGAAAACACTATTTGTGACCTGTGATACAAAAATGCCATAACTTTTCTTCAAAGTGAGTTTTCAGTCAAGTTTCAACCTGAAAGCATAGAAAGATGCATAAACTTGAAGTTACAGCTTGATTTCTGTGAGTTTTTCTCAAAATACAGGAGTTCTGCATGAAGTGTTCATTTTGGCCTTCTCTTGCTGAGAAAACACTATTTGTGACCTGCGACACAAAACAGCAATAACTTTTGTTCAAAGAGAGTTTTCAGTCAAGTTTCAACCTGAAAGCATAGAAAGATGCATAAACTTGAAGTTACAGCCTGATTTCAGTGAGTTTTTCTCAAAATACAGGAGTTCTGCATGAAGTGTTCATTTTGGCCTTCTCTCGTTGAGAAAACACTATTTGTGACCTGTGATACAAAAATGCCATAACTTTTCTTCAAAGTGAGTTTTCAGTCAAGTTTAAACCTGAAAGCATAGAAAGATGCATAAACTTGAAGTTACAGGTGGATTTCATTGAGTTTTCATCAAAATACAGGAGTTCTGCATGAAGTGTTCATTTTGGCCTTCTCTCGCTGAGAAAACGCTATTTGTGACCTGTGAAAAAAAAAGGCCATAACTTTTGTTCAAAGTGAGTTTTCAGTCAAGTTTCAACCTGAAAGCCATAGAAAGATGCATAAACTTGAAGTTACAGGTGGATTTCATTGAGTTTTCATCAAAATACAGGAGTTCTGCATGAAGTGTTCATTTTGGCCTTCTCTCGCTGAGAAAACGCTATTTGTGACCTGTGAAAAAAAAAGGCCATAACTTTTGTTCAAAGTGAGTTTTCAGTCAAGTTTCAACCTGAAAGCATAGAAAGATGCATAAACTTGAAGTTACAGCCTTATTTCAGCGACTTTTTCTCAAAATACAGGAGTTCTGCATGAAGTGTTCATTTTGGCCTTCTCTCGCTGAGAAAACACTATTTGTGACCTGCGACACAAATTAGCCATAACTTTTGTTCAAAGTGAGTTTTCAGTCAAGTTTCAACCTGAAAGCATAGAAAGATGCATAAACTTGAAGTTACAACCTGATTTCAGTGAGTTTTTCTCAAAATACAGGAGTTCTGCATGAAGTGTTCATTTTGGCCTTCTCTCGTTGAGAAAACACTATTTGTGACCTGTGATACAAAAATGCCATAACTTTTCTTCAAAGTGAGTTTTCAGTCAATTTTCAACCTGAAAGCATAGAAAGATGCATAAACTTGAAGTTACAGGTGGATTTCAGTGAGTTTTCATCAAAATACAGGAGTTCTGCATGAAGTGTTCATTTTGGCCTTCTCTCGCTGAGAAAACGCTATTTGTGACCTTTGACACAAAAAGGCCATAACTTTTGTTCAAAGTGAGTTTTCAGTCAAGTTTCAACCTGAAAGCATAGAAAGATGCATAAACTTGAAGTTACAGCTTGATTTCAGTGAGTTTTTCTCAAAATACAGGAGTTCTGCATGAAGTGTTCATTTTGGCCTTCTCTCGCTGAGAAAACCCTTTTTGTGACCTGCGAATCAAAAAAGCCATAACTTTTGTTCAAAGTGAGTTTTCAGTCAAGTTTAGACCTGAAAGCAAAGAAAGATGCATAAACTTGAAGTTACAGCCTGATTTCAGTGAGTTTTTCTCAAAATACAGGAGTTATGCATGAAGTGTTCATTTTGGCCTTCTCTCGTTGAGAAAACACTATTTGTGACCTGTGATACAAAAATGCCATAACTTTTCTTCAAAGTGAGTTTTCAGTCAAGTTTCAACCTGAAAGCATAGAAAGATGCATAAACTTGAAGTTACAGGTGGATTTCAGTGAGTTTTCATCAAAATACAGGAGTTCTGCATGAAGTGTTCATTTTGGCCTTTTCTCGCTGAGAAAACGCTATTTGTGACCTGTGAAACAAAAAGGCCATAACTTTTGTTCAAAGTGAGTTTTCAGTCAAGTTTCAACCTGAAAGCATAGAAAGCTGCATAAACTTGAAGTTACAGCTTGATTTCAGCGAGTTTTTCTCAAAATACAGGAGTTCTGCATGAAATGTTCATTTTGGCCTTCTCTCGCCGAGAAAACACTATTCGTGACCTGCGACACAAAACAGCCATAACTTTTCTTCAAAGTGAGTTTTCAGTCAAGTTTCAACCTGAAAGCATAGAAAGATGCATAAACTTGAAGTTACAGGTGGATTTCAGTGAGTTTTCATCAAAATACAGGAGTTCTGCATGAAGTGTTCATTTTGGCCTTCACTCGTAGAGAAAACACTATTTGTGACCTGTGATACAAAAATGCCATAACTTTTCTTCAAAGTGAGTTTTCAGTCAAGTTTCAACCTGAAAGCATATAAAGATGCATAAACTTGAAGTTACAGGTGGATTTCAGTGAGTTTTCATCAAAATACAGGAGTTCTGTATGAAGTGTTCATTTTGGCCTTCTCTCGCTGAGAAAACGCTATTTGTGACCTGTGACACAAAAAGGCCATAACTTTTGTTCAAAGTGAGTTTTCAGTCAAGTTTCAACCTGAAAGCATAGAAAGATGCACAAACTTGAAGTTACAGCTTGATTTCAGTGAGTTTTTCTCAAAATACAGGAGTTCTGCATGATGTCTTCATTTTGGCCTTCTCTCGCTGAGAAAACACTTTTTGTGACCTGCGACACAAAATAGCCATAACTTTTGTTCAAAGTGAGTTTTCAGTCAAGTTTCAACCTGAAAGCATAGAAAGATGCATAAACTTGAAGTTACAGCCTGATTTCAGTGAGTTTTTCTCAAAATACAGGAGTTCTGCATGAAGTGTTCATTTTGGCCTTCTCTCGTTGAGAAAACGCTATTTGTGACCTGTGATACAAAAACTCCATAACTTTTCTTCAAAGTGAGTTTTCAGTCAAGTTTCAACCTGAAAGCATAGAAAGATGCATAAACTTGATGTTACAGCCTGATTTCAGTGAATTTTTCTCAAAATACAGGAGTTATGCATGAAGTGTTCATTTTGGCCTTCTCTCGCTGAGAAAACACTTTTTGTGACCTGCGACACAAAATAGCCATAACTTTTGTTCAAAGTGAGTTTTCAGTCAAGTTTAGACCTGAAAGCATAGAAAGATGCATAAACTTGAAGTTACAGGTGGATTTCAGTGAGTTTTCATCAAAATACAGGAGTTCTGCATGAAGTGTTCATTTTGGCCTTCTCTCGCTGAGAAAACACTATTTGTGACCTGCGACACAAAATAGCCATAGCTTTTTTTCAAAGTGAGTTTTCAGTCAAGTTTTAACTTGAAAGCATAGAAAGATGCATAACTTTGAAGTTACAGCTTGATTTCAGTGAGTTTTCCTCAAAATACAGGAGTTATGCATGAAGTGTTCATTTTGGCCTTCTCTCGCTGAGAAAACACTATTTGTGACCTGTGATACAAAAATGCCATAACTTTTCTTCAAAGTGAGTTTTCAGTCAAGTTTCAACCTGAAAGCATAGAAAGATGCATCACTTTGAAGTTACAGCTTGATTTCAGTGAGTTTTCCTCAAAATACAGGAGTTATGCATGAAGTGTTCATTTTGGCCTTCTCTCATTGAGAAAACACTATTTGTGACCTGCGACACAAAAATGCCATAACTTTTCTTCAAAGTGAGTTTTCAGTCAAGTTTCAACCTGAAAGCATCGAAAGATGCATAAACTTGAAGTTACAGGTGGATTTCAGTGAGTTTTCATCAAAATACAGGAGTTCTGCATGAAGTGTTCATTTTGGCCTTCTCTCGCTGTGAAAACACTATTTGTGACCTGGGACACAAAACAGCAATAACTTTTGTTCAAAGTGAGTTTTCAGTCAAGTTTCAACCTGAAAGCATAGAAAGATGCATAAACTTGAAGTTACAGCTTGATTTCAGTGAGTTTTTCTCAAAATACAGGAGTTCTGCATGAAGTGTTCATTTTGGCCTTCTCTCGCTGAGAAAACGCTATTTGTGACCTGTGACACAAAAAGGCCATAACTTTTCTTCAAAGTGAGTTTTCAGTCAAGTTTCAACCTGAAAGCATAGAAAGATGTATAAACTTGAAGTTACAGCTACATTTCATTGAGTTTTTCTCAAAATACAGGAGTTCTGCATGAAGTGTTCATTTTGGCCTTCTCTCGCTGAGAAAACACTATTTGTGACCTGCGACACAAAATAGCCATAGCTTTTTTTCAAAGTGAGTTTTCAGTCAAGTTTCAACTTGAAAGCATAGAAAGATGCATAACTTTGAAGTTACAGCTTGATTTCAGTGAGTTTTCCTCAAAATACAGGAGTTATGCATGAAGTGTTCATTTTGGCCTTCTCTCATTGAGAAAACACTATTTGTGACCTGCGACACAAAAATGCCATAACTTTTCTTCAAAGTGAGTTTTCAGTCAAGTTTCAACCTGAAAGCATCGAAAGATGCATAAACTTGAAGTTACAGGTGGATTTCAGTGAGTTTTCATCAAAATACAGGAGTTCTGCATGAAGTGTTCATTTTGGCCTTCTCTCGCTGTGAAAACGCTATTTGTGACCTGCGACACAAAACAGCCATAACTTTTGTTCAAAGTGAGTTTTCAGTCAAGTTTCAGCCTGAAAGCATAGAAAGATGCATAAACTTGAAGTTACAGCTTGATTTCAGTGAGTTTTTCTCAAAATACAGGAGTTCTGCATGAAGTGTTCATTTTGGCCTTCTCTCGCTGAGAAAAGGCTATTTGTGACCTGTGACACAAAAAGGCCATAACTTTTCTTCAAAGTGAGTTTTCAGTCAAGTTTCAACCTGAAAGCATAGAAAGATGTATAAACTTGAAGTTACAGCTAGATTTCATTGAGTTTTTCTCAAAATACAGGAGTTCTGCATGAAGTGTTCATTTTGGCCTTCTCTCGCTGAGAAAACACTATTTGTGACCTGCGACACAAAATAGCCATAGCTTTTTTTCAAAGTGAGTTTTCAGTCAAGTTTCAACTTGAAAGCATAGAAAGATGCATAACTTTGAAGTTACAGCTTGATTTCAGTGAGTTTTCCTCAAAATACAGGAGTTATGCATGAAGTGTTCATTTTGGCCTTCTCTCATTGAGAAAACACTATTTGTGACCTGCGACACAAAAATGCCATAACTTTTCTTCAAAGTGAGTTTTCAGTCAAGTTTCAACCTGAAAGCATCGAAAGATGCATAAACTTGAAGTTACAGGTGGATTTCAGTGAGTTTTCATCAAAATACAGGAGTTCTGCATGAAGTGTTCATTTTGGCCTTCTCTCGCTGTGAAAACGCTATTTGTGACCTGCGACACAAAACAGCCATAACTTTTGTTCAAAGTGAGTTTTCAGTCAAGTTTCAGCCTGAAAGCATAGAAAGATGCATAAACTTGAAGTTACAGGTGGATTTCAGTGAGTTTTCATCAAAATACAGGAGTTCTGCATGAAGTGTTCATTTTGGCCTTCTCTCGCTGAGAAAACGCTATTTGTGACCTGTGACACAAAAAAGCCATAACTTTTGTTCAAAGTGAGTTTTCAGTCAAGTTTCAACCTGAAAGCATAGAAAGATGCATAAACTTGAAGTTACAGCTTGATTTCAGTGAGTTTTTTCTCAAAATACAGGAGTTCTGCATGAAGTGTTCATTTTGGCCTTCTCTCGCTGAGAAAACGCTATTTGTGACCTGTGACACAAAAATGCCATAACTTTTGTTCAAAGTGAGTTTTCAGTCAAGTTTCAACCTGAAAGCATAGAAAGATGCATAAAATTGAATTTACAGCCTGATTTCAGTTAGTTTTTCTCAAAATACAGGAGTTCTGCATGAAGTGTTCATTTTGGCCTTCTCTCGCTGAGAAAACGCTATTTGTGACCTGTGACACAAAAAGGCCATAACTTTTGTTCAAAGTGAGTTTTCAGTCAAGTTTCAACCTGAAAGCATAGAAAGATGCATAACTTTGAAGTTACAGCTTGATTTCAGTGAGTTTTCATCAAAATACAGGAGTTCTGCATGAAGTGTTCATTTTGGCCTTCTCTCGCTGAGAAAACGCTATTTGTGACCTGTGACACAAAAAGGCCATAACTTTTGTTCAAAGTGAGTTTTCAGTCAAGTTTCAACCTGAAAGCATAGAAAGATTCATAAACTTGAAGTTACAGCTTAATTTCACTGAGTTTTTCTCAAAATACAGGAGTTCTGCATGAAGTGTTCATTTTGGCCTTCTCTCGCTGAGAAAACACTATTTGTGACCTGCGATACAAAAAAGCCATAACTTTTGTTCAAAGTGAGTTTTCAGTCAAGTTTCAACCTGAAAGAATAGAAAGATGCATAAACTTGAAGTTACAGCCTGATTTCAGTGAGTTTTTCTCAAAATACAGGAGTTCTGCATGAAGTGTTCATTTTTGCCTTTTCTCGCTGAGAAAACGCTATTTGTGACCTGTGAAACAAAAAGGCCATAACTTTTGTTCAAAGTGAGTTTTCAGTCAAGTTTCAACCTGAAAGCATAGAAAGCTGCATAAACTTGAAGTTACAGCTTGATTTCAGCGAGTTTTTCTCAAAATACAGGAGTTCTGCATGAAATGTTCATTTTGGCCTTCTCTCGCCGAGAAAACACTATTCGTGACCTGCGACACAAAACAGCCATAACTTTTCTTCAAAGTGAGTTTTCAGTCAAGTTTCAACCTGAAAGCATAGAAAGATGCATAAACTTGAAGTTACAGGTGGATTTCAGTGAGTTTTCATCAAAATACAGGAGTTCTGCATGAAGTGTTCATTTTGGCCTTCACTCGTAGAGAAAACACTATTTGTGACCTGTGATACAAAAATGCCATAACTTTTCTTCAAAGTGAGTTTTCAGTCAAGTTTCAACCTGAAAGCATAGAAAGATGCATAAACTTGAAGTTACAGGTGGATTTCAGTGAGTTTTCATCAAAATACAGGAGTTCTGTATGAAGTGTTCATTTTGGCCTTCTCTCGCTGAGAAAACGCTATTTGTGACCTGTGACACAAAAAGGCCATAACTTTTGTTCAAAGTGAGTTTTCAGTCAAGTTTCAACCTGAAAGCATAGAAAGATGCACAAACTTGAAGTTACAGCTTGATTTCAGTGAGTTTTTCTCAAAATACAGGAGTTCTGCATGATGTCTTCATTTTGGCCTTCTCTCGCTGAGAAAACACTTTTTGTGACCTGCGACACAAAATAGCCATAACTTTTGTTCAAAGTGAGTTTTCAGTCAAGTTTCAACCTGAAAGCATAGAAAGATGCATAAACTTGAAGTTACAGCCTGATTTCAGTGAGTTTTTCTAAAAATACAGGAGTTCTGCATGAAGTGTTCATTTTGGCCTTCTCTCGTTGAGAAAACGCTATTTGTGACCTGTGATACAAAAACTCCATAACTTTTCTTCAAAGTGAGTTTTCAGTCAAGTTTCAACCTGAAAGCATAGAAAGATGCATAAACTTGATGTTACAGCCTGATTTCAGTGAATTTTTCTCAAAATACAGGAGTTATGCATGAAGTGTTCATTTTGGCCTTCTCTCGCTGAGAAAACACTTTTTGTGACCTGCGACACAAAATAGCCATAACTTTTGTTCAAAGTGAGTTTTCAGTCAAGTTTAGACCTGAAAGCATAGAAAGATGCATAAACTTGAAGTTACAGGTGGATTTCAGTGAGTTTTCATCAAAATACAGGAGTTCTGCATGAAGTGTTCATTTTGGCCTTCTCTCGCTGAGAAAACACTATTTGTGACCTGCGACACAAAATAGCCATAGCTTTTTTTCAAAGTGAGTTTTCAGTCAAGTTTTAACTTGAAAGCATAGAAAGATGCATAACTTTGAAGTTACAGCTTGATTTCAGTGAGTTTTCCTCAAAATACAGGAGTTATGCATGAAGTGTTCATTTTGGCCTTCTCTCGCTGAGAAAACACTATTTGTGACCTTTGATACAAAAATGCCATAACTTTTCTTCAAAGTGAGTTTTCAGTCAAGTTTCAACCTGAAAGCATAGAAAGATGCATCACTTTGAAGTTACAGCTTGATTTCAGTGAGTTTTCCTCAAAATACAGGAGTTATGCATGAAGTGTTCATTTTGGCCTTCTCTCATTGAGAAAACACTATTTGTGACCTGCGACACAAAAATGCCATAACTTTTCTTCAAAGTGAGTTTTCAGTCAAGTTTCAACCTGAAAGCATAGAAAGATGCATAAACTTGAAGTTACAGCTTGATTTCAGTGAGTTTTTCTCAAAATACAGGAGTTCTGCATGAAGTGTTCATTTTGGCCTTCTCTCGCTGAGAAAACGCTATTTGTGACCTGTGACACAAAAAGGCCATAACTTTTCTTCAAAGTGAGTTTTCAGTCAAGTTTCAACCTGAAAGCATAGAAAGATGTATAAACTTGAAGTTACAGCTACATTTCATTGAGTTTTTCTCAAAATACAGGAGTTCTGCATGAAGTGTTCATTTTGGCCTTCTCTCGCTGAGAAAACACTATTTGTGACCTGCGACACAAAATAGCCATAGCTTTTTTTCAAAGTGAGTTTTCAGTCAAGTTTCAACCTGAAAGCATAGAAAGATGCATAAAATTGAATTTACAGCCTGATTTCAGTTAGTTTTTCTCAAAATACAGGAGTTCTGCATGAAGTGTTCATTTTGGCCTTCTCTCGCTGAGAAAACGCTATTTGTGACCTGTGACACAAAAAGGCCATAACTTTTGTTCAAAGTGAGTTTTCAGTCAAGTTTCAACCTGAAAGCATAGAAAGATGCATAACTTTGAAGTTACAGCTTGATTTCAGTGAGTTTTCATCAAAATACAGGAGTTCTGCATGAAGTGTTCATTTTGGCCTTCTCTCGCTGAGAAAACGCTATTTGTGACCTGTGACACAAAAAGGCCATAACTTTTGTTCAAAGTGAGTTTTCAGTCAAGTTTCAACCTGAAAGCATAGAAAGATTCATAAACTTGAAGTTACAGCTTAATTTCACTGAGTTTTTCTCAAAATACAGGAGTTCTGCATGAAGTGTTCATTTTGGCCTTCTCTCGCTGAGAAAACACTATTTGTGACCTGCGATACAAAAAAGCCATAACTTTTGTTCAAAGTGAGTTTTCAGTCAAGTTTCAACCTGAAAGAATAGAAAGATGCATAAACTTGAAGTTACAGCCTGATTTCAGTGAGTTTTTCTCAAAATACAGGAGTTCTGCATGAAGTGTTCATTTTTGCCTTTTCTCGCTGAGAAAACGCTATTTGTGACCTGTGAAACAAAAAGGCCATAACTTTTGTTCAAAGTGAGTTTTCAGTCAAGTTTCAACCTGAAAGCATAGAAAGCTGCATAAACTTGAAGTTACAGCTTGATTTCAGCGAGTTTTTCTCAAAATACAGGAGTTCTGCATGAAATGTTCATTTTGGCCTTCTCTCGCCGAGAAAACACTATTCGTGACCTGCGACACAAAACAGCCATAACTTTTCTTCAAAGTGAGTTTTCAGTCAAGTTTCAACCTGAAAGCATAGAAAGATGCATAAACTTGAAGTTACAGGTGGATTTCAGTGAGTTTTCATCAAAATACAGGAGTTCTGCATGAAGTGTTCATTTTGGCCTTCACTCGTAGAGAAAACACTATTTGTGACCTGTGATACAAAAATGCCATAACTTTTCTTCAAAGTGAGTTTTCAGTCAAGTTTCAACCTGAAAGCATAGAAAGATGCATAAACTTGAAGTTACAGGTGGATTTCAGTGAGTTTTCATCAAAATACAGGAGTTCTGTATGAAGTGTTCATTTTGGCCTTCTCTCGCTGAGAAAACGCTATTTGTGACCTGTGACACAAAAAGGCCATAACTTTTGTTCAAAGTGAGTTTTCAGTCAAGTTTCAACCTGAAAGCATAGAAAGATGCACAAACTTGAAGTTACAGCTTGATTTCAGTGAGTTTTTCTCAAAATACAGGAGTTCTGCATGATGTCTTCATTTTGGCCTTCTCTCGCTGAGAAAACACTTTTTGTGACCTGCGACACAAAATAGCCATAACTTTTGTTCAAAGTGAGTTTTCAGTCAAGTTTCAACCTGAAAGCATAGAAAGATGCATAAACTTGAAGTTACAGCCTGATTTCAGTGAGTTTTTCTAAAAATACAGGAGTTCTGCATGAAGTGTTCATTTTGGCCTTCTCTCGTTGAGAAAACGCTATTTGTGACCTGTGATACAAAAACTCCATAACTTTTCTTCAAAGTGAGTTTTCAGTCAAGTTTCAACCTGAAAGCATAGAAAGATGCATAAACTTGATGTTACAGCCTGATTTCAGTGAATTTTTCTCAAAATACAGGAGTTATGCATGAAGTGTTCATTTTGGCCTTCTCTCGCTGAGAAAACACTTTTTGTGACCTGCGACACAAAATAGCCATAACTTTTGTTCAAAGTGAGTTTTCAGTCAAGTTTAGACCTGAAAGCATAGAAAGATGCATAAACTTGAAGTTACAGGTGGATTTCAGTGAGTTTTCATCAAAATACAGGAGTTCTGCATGAAGTGTTCATTTTGGCCTTCTCTCGCTGAGAAAACACTATTTGTGACCTG
The DNA here is from genome assembly GCF_037954235.1 of Aulostomus chinensis. Taxonomy (NCBI): domain Eukaryota; kingdom Metazoa; phylum Chordata; class Actinopteri; order Syngnathiformes; family Aulostomidae; genus Aulostomus; species Aulostomus chinensis. The sequence goes on from NW_028234192.1 coordinate 179,968, forward strand.
CGACACAAAATAGCCATAGCTTTTTTTCAAAGTGAGTTTTCAGTCAAGTTTTAACTTGAAAGCATAGAAAGATGCATAACTTTGAAGTTACAGCTTGATTTCAGTGAGTTTTCCTCAAAATACAGGAGTTATGCATGAAGTGTTCATTTTGGCCTTCTCTCGCTGAGAAAACACTATTTGTGACCTGTGATACAAAAATGCCATAACTTTTCTTCAAAGTGAGTTTTCAGTCAAGTTTCAACCTGAAAGCATAGAAAGATGCATCACTTTGAAGTTACAGCTTGATTTCAGTGAGTTTTCCTCAAAATACAGGAGTTATGCATGAAGTGTTCATTTTGGCCTTCTCTCATTGAGAAAACACTATTTGTGACCTGCGACACAAAAATGCCATAACTTTTCTTCAAAGTGAGTTTTCAGTCAAGTTTCAACCTGAAAGCATAGAAAGATGCATAAACTTGAAGTTACAGCTTGATTTCAGTGAGTTTTTCTCAAAATACAGGAGTTCTGCATGAAGTGTTCATTTTGGCCTTCTCTCGCTGAGAAAACGCTATTTGTGACCTGTGACACAAAAAGGCCATAACTTTTCTTCAAAGTGAGTTTTCAGTCAAGTTTCAACCTGAAAGCATAGAAAGATGTATAAACTTGAAGTTACAGCTACATTTCATTGAGTTTTTCTCAAAATACAGGAGTTCTGCATGAAGTGTTCATTTTGGCCTTCTCTCGCTGAGAAAACACTATTTGTGACCTGCGACACAAAATAGCCATAGCTTTTTTTCAAAGTGAGTTTTCAGTCAAGTTTCAACTTGAAAGCATAGAAAGATGCATAACTTTGAAGTTACAGCTTGATTTCAGTGAGTTTTCCTCAAAATACAGGAGTTATGCATGAAGTGTTCATTTTGGCCTTCTCTCATTGAGAAAACACTATTTGTGACCTGCGACACAAAAATGCCATAACTTTTCTTCAAAGTGAGTTTTCAGTCAAGTTTCAACCTGAAAGCATCGAAAGATGCATAAACTTGAAGTTACAGGTGGATTTCAGTGAGTTTTCATCAAAATACAGGAGTTCTGCATGAAGTGTTCATTTTGGCCTTCTCTCGCTGTGAAAACGCTATTTGTGACCTGCGACACAAAACAGCCATAACTTTTGTTCAAAGTGAGTTTTCAGTCAAGTTTCAGCCTGAAAGCATAGAAAGATGCATAAACTTGAAGTTACAGCTTGATTTCAGTGAGTTTTTCTCAAAATACAGGAGTTCTGCATGAAGTGTTCATTTTGGCCTTCTCTCGCTGAGAAAACGCTATTTGTGACCTGTGACACAAAAAGGCCATAACTTTTCTTCAAAGTGAGTTTTCAGTCAAGTTTCAACCTGAAAGCATAGAAAGATGTATAAACTTGAAGTTACAGCTAGATTTCATTGAGTTTTTCTCAAAATACAGGAGTTCTGCATGAAGTGTTCATTTTGGCCTTCTCTCGCTGAGAAAACACTATTTGTGACCTGCGACACAAAATAGCCATAGCTTTTTTTCAAAGTGAGTTTTCAGTCAAGTTTCAACTTGAAAGCATAGAAAGATGCATAACTTTGAAGTTACAGCTTGATTTCAGTGAGTTTTCCTCAAAATACAGGAGTTCTGCATGAAGTGTTCATTTTGGCCTTCTCTCATTGAGAAAACACTATTTGTGACCTGCGACACAAAAATGCCATAACTTTTCTTCAAAGTGAGTTTTCAGTCAAGTTTCAACCTGAAAGCATAGAAAGATGCATAAACTTGAAGTTACAGGTGGATTTCAGTGAGTTTTCATCAAAATACAGGAGTTCTGCATGAAGTGTTCATTTTGGCCTTCTCTCGCTGTGAAAACGCTATTTGTGACCTGCGACACAAAACAGCCATAACTTTTGTTCAAAGTGAGTTTTCAGTCAAGTTTCAGCCTGAAAGCATAGAAAGATGCATAAACTTGAAGTTACAGGTGGATTTCAGTGAGTTTTCATCAAAATACAGGAGTTCTGCATGAAGTGTTCATTTTGGCCTTCTCTCGCTGAGAAAACGCTATTTGTGACCTGTGACACAAAAAAGCCATAACTTTTGTTCAAAGTGAGTTTTCAGTCAAGTTTCAACCTGAAAGCATAGAAAGATGCATAAACTTGAAGTTACAGCTTGATTTCAGTGAGTTTTTTCTCAAAATACAGGAGTTCTGCATGAAGTGTTCATTTTGGCCTTCTCTCGCTGAGAAAACGCTATTTGTGACCTGTGACACAAAAATGCCATAACTTTTGTTCAAAGTGAGTTTTCAGTCAAGTTTCAACCTGAAAGCATAGAAAGATGCATAAAATTGAATTTACAGCCTGATTTCAGTTAGTTTTTCTCAAAATACAGGAGTTCTGCATGAAGTGTTCATTTTGGCCTTCTCTCGCTGAGAAAACGCTATTTGTGACCTGTGACACAAAAAGGCCATAACTTTTGTTCAAAGTGAGTTTTCAGTCAAGTTTCAACCTGAAAGCATAGAAAGATGCATAACTTTGAAGTTACAGCTTGATTTCAGTGAGTTTTCATCAAAATACAGGAGTTCTGCATGAAGTGTTCATTTTGGCCTTCTCTCGCTGAGAAAACGCTATTTGTGACCTGTGACACAAAAAGGCCATAACTTTTGTTCAAAGTGAGTTTTCAGTCAAGTTTCAACCTGAAAGCATAGAAAGATTCATAAACTTGAAGTAACAGCTTAATTTCACTGAGTTTTTCTCAAAATACAGGAGTTCTGCATGAAGTGTTCATTTTGGCCTTCTCTCGCTGAGAAAACACTATTTGTGACCTGCGATACAAAAAAGCCATAACTTTTGTTCAAAGTGAGTTTTCAGTCAAGTTTCAACCTGAAAGAATAGAAAGATGCATAAACTTGAAGTTACAGCCTGATTTCAGTGAGTTTTTCTCAAAATACAGGAGTTCTGCATGAAGTGTTCATTTTTGCCTTCTCTCGTTGAGAAAACACTATTTGTGACCTGCGACACAAAACCGCCATAACTTTTGTTCAAAGTGAGTTTTCAGTCAAGTTTCAACCTGAAAGCATAGAAAGATGCATAACTTTGAAGTTACAGGTGGATTTCAGTGAGTTTTCATCAAAATACAGGAGTTCTGCATGAAGTGTTCATTTTGGCCTTCTCTCGCTGAGAAAACACTATTTGTGACCTGCGACACAAAATAGCCATAGCTTTTTTTCAAAGTGAGTTTTCAGTCAAGTTTCAACTTGAAAGCATAGAAAGATGCATAACTTTGAAGTTACAGCTTGATTTCAGTGAGTTTTCCTCAAAATACAGGAGTTCTGCATGAAGTGTTCATTTTGGCCTTCTCTCGCTGAGAAAACACTATTTGTGACATGTGATACAAAAATGCCATAACTTTTCTTCAAAGTGAGTTTTCAGTCAAGTTTCAACCTGAAAGCATAGAAAGATGCATCACTTTGAAGTTACAGCTTGATTTCAGTGAGTTTTCCTCAAAATACAGGAGTTATGCATGAAGTGTTCATTTTGGCCTTCTCTCATTGAGAAAACACTATTTGTGACCTGCGACACAAAAATGCCATAACTTTTCTTTAAAGTGAGTTTTTAGTCAAGTTTCAACCTGAAAGCATCGAAAGATGCATAAACTTGAAGTTACAGCTTGATTTCAGCGAGTTTTTCTCAAAATACAGGAGTTCTGCATGAAGTGTTCATTTTTGCCTTCTCTCGTTGAGAAAACACTATTTGTGACCTGCGACACAAAACCGCCATAACTTTTGTTCAAAGATAGTTTTCAGTCAAGTTTCAACCTGAAAGCATAGAAAGATGCATAACTTTGAAGTTACAGGTGGATTTCAGTGAGTTTTCATCAAAATACAGGAGTTCTGCATGAAGTGTTCATTTTGGCCTTCTCTCGCTGAGAAAACACTATTTGTGACCTGCGACACAAAATAGCCATAGCTTTTTTTCAAAGTGAGTTTTCAGTCAAGTTTCAACTTGAAAGCATAGAAAGATGCATAACTTTGAAGTTACAGCTTGATTTCAGTGAGTTTTCCTCAAAATACAGGAGTTATGCATGAAGTGTTCATTTTGGCCTTCTCTCGCTGAGAAAACACTATTTGTGACATGTGATACAAAAATGCCATAACTTTTCTTCAAAGTGAGTTTTCAGTCAAGTTTCAACCTGAAAGCATAGAAAGATGCATCACTTTGAAGTTACAGCTTGATTTCAGTGAGTTTTCCTCAAAATACAGGAGTTATGCATGAAGTGTTCATTTTGGCCTTCTCTCATTGAGAAAACACTATTTGTGACCTGCGACACAAAAATGCCATAACTTTTCTTCAAAGTGAGTTTTTAGTCAAGTTTCAACCTGAAAGCATCGAAAGATGCATAAACTTGAAGTTACAGGTGGATTTCAGTGAGTTTTCATCAAAATACAGGAGTTCTGCATGAAGTGTTCATTTTGGCCTTCTCTCGCTGTGAAAACACTATTTGTGACCTGGGACACAAAACAGCAATAACTTTTGTTCAAAGTGAGTTTTCAGTCAAGTTTCAACCTGAAAGCATAGAAAGATGCATAAACTTGAAGTTACAGCTTGATTTCAGTGAGTTTTTCTCAAAATACAGGAGTTCTGCATGAAGTGTTCATTTTGGCCATCTCTCGCTGAGAAAACGGTATTTGTGACCTGTGACACAAAAAGGCCATAACTTTTGTTCAAAGTGAGTTTTCAGTCAAGTTTCAACCTGAAAGCATAGAAAGATGTATAAACTTGAAGTTACAGCTAGATTTCAGTGAGTTTTTCTCAAAATACAGGAGTTCTGCATGAAGTGTTCATTTTGGCCTTCTCTCGCTGAGAAAACACTATTTGTGACCTGCGACACAAAATAGCCATAGCTTTTTTTCAAAGTGAGTTTTCAGTCAAGTTTCAACTTGAAAGCATAGAAAGATGCATAACTTTGAAGTTACAGCTTGATTTCAGTGAGTTTTTCTCAAAATACAGGAGTTCTGCATGAAGTGTTCATTTTGGCCTTCTCTCATTGAGAAAACACTATTTGTGACCTGCGACACAAAAATGCCATAACTTTTCTTCAAAGTGAGTTTTCAGTCAAGTTTCAACCTGAAAGCATCGAAAGATGCATAAACTTGAAGTTACAGGTGGATTTCAGTGAGTTTTCATCAAAATACAGGAGTTCTGCATGAAGTGTTCATTTTGGCCTTCTCTCGCTGTGAAAACACTATTTGTGACCTGCGACACAAAACCGCCATAACTTTTGTTCAAAGATAGTTTTCAGTCAAGTTTCAACCTGAAAGCATAGAAAGATGCATAACTTTGAAGTTACAGGTGGATTTCAGTGAGTTTTCATCAAAATACAGGAGTTCTGCATGAAGTGTTCATTTTGGCCTTCTCTCGCTGAGAAAACACTATTTGTGACCTGCGACACAAAATAGCCATAGCTTTTTTTCAAAGTGAGTTTTCAGTCAAGTTTCAACTTGAAAGCATAGAAAGATGCATAACTTTGAAGTTACAGCTTGATTTCAGTGAGTTTTCCTCAAAATACAGGAGTTATGCATGAAGTGTTCATTTTGGCCTTCTCTCGCTGAGAAAACACTATTTGTGACATGTGATACAAAAATGCCATAACTTTTCTTCAAAGTGAGTTTTCAGTCAAGTTTCAACCTGAAAGCATAGAAAGATGCATCACTTTGAAGTTACAGCTTGATTTCAGTGAGTTTTCCTCAAAATACAGGAGTTATGCATGAAGTGTTCATTTTGGCCTTCTCTCATTGAGAAAACACTATTTGTGACCTGCGACACAAAAATGCCATAACTTTTCTTCAAAGTGAGTTTTTAGTCAAGTTTCAACCTGAAAGCATCGAAAGATGCATAAACTTGAAGTTACAGGTGGATTTCAGTGAGTTTTCATCAAAATACAGGAGTTCTGCATGAAGTGTTCATTTTGGCCTTCTCTCGCTGTGAAAACACTATTTGTGACCTGGGACACAAAACAGCAATAACTTTTGTTCAAAGTGAGTTTTCAGTCAAGTTTCAACCTGAAAGCATAGAAAGATGCATAAACTTGAAGTTACAGCTTGATTTCAGTGAGTTTTTCTCAAAATACAGGAGTTCTGCATGAAGTGTTCATTTTGGCCATCTCTCGCTGAGAAAACGGTATTTGTGACCTGTGACACAAAAAGGCCATAACTTTTGTTCAAAGTGAGTTTTCAGTCAAGTTTCAACCTGAAAGCATAGAAAGATGTATAAACTTGAAGTTACAGCTAGATTTCAGTGAGTTTTTCTCAAAATACAGGAGTTCTGCATGAAGTGTTCATTTTGGCCTTCTCTCGCTGAGAAAACACTATTTGTGACCTGCGACACAAAATAGCCATAGCTTTTTTTCAAAGTGAGTTTTCAGTCAAGTTTCAACTTGAAAGCATAGAAAGATGCATAACTTTGAAGTTACAGCTTGATTTCAGTGAGTTTTTCTCAAAATACAGGAGTTCTGCATGAAGTGTTCATTTTGGCCTTCTCTCATTGAGAAAACACTATTTGTGACCTGCGACACAAAAATGCCATAACTTTTCTTCAAAGTGAGTTTTCAGTCAAGTTTCAACCTGAAAGCATCGAAAGATGCATAAACTTGAAGTTACAGGTGGATTTCAGTGAGTTTTCATCAAAATACAGGAGTTCTGCATGAAGTGTTCATTTTGGCCTTCTCTCGCTGTGAAAACGCTATTTGTGACCTGCGACACAAAACAGCCATAACTTTTGTTCAAAGTGAGTTTTCAGTCAAGTTTCAGCCTGAAAGCATAGAAAGATGCATAAACTTGAAGTTACAGCTTGATTTCAGCGAGTTTTTCTCAAAATACAGGAGTTCTGCATGAAGTGTTCATTTTTGCCTTCTCTCGTTGAGAAAACACTATTTGTGACCTGCGACACAAAACCGCCATAACTTTTGTTCAAAGATAGTTTTCAGTCAAGTTTCAACCTGAAAGCATAGAAAGATGCATAACTTTGAAGTTACAGGTGGATTTCAGTGAGTTTTCATCAAAATACAGGAGTTCTGCATGAAGTGTTCATTTTGGCCTTCTCTCGCTGAGAAAACACTATTTGTGACCTGCGACACAAAATAGCCATAGCTTTTTTTCAAAGTGAGTTTTCAGTCAAGTTTCAACTTGAAAGCATAGAAAGATGCATAACTTTGAAGTTACAGCTTGATTTCAGTGAGTTTTCCTCAAAATACAGGAGTTATGCATGAAGTGTTCATTTTGGCCTTCTCTCGCTGAGAAAACACTATTTGTGACATGTGATACAAAAATGCCATAACTTTTCTTCAAAGTGAGTTTTCAGTCAAGTTTCAACCTGAAAGCATAGAAAGATGCATCACTTTGAAGTTACAGCTTGATTTCAGTGAGTTTTCCTCAAAATACAGGAGTTATGCATGAAGTGTTCATTTTGGCCTTCTCTCATTGAGAAAACACTATTTGTGACCTGCGACACAAAAATGCCATAACTTTTCTTCAAAGTGAGTTTTTAGTCAAGTTTCAACCTGAAAGCATCGAAAGATGCATAAACTTGAAGTTACAGGTGGATTTCAGTGAGTTTTCATCAAAATACAGGAGTTCTGCATGAAGTGTTCATTTTGGCCTTCTCTCGCTGTGAAAACACTATTTGTGACCTGGGACACAAAACAGCAATAACTTTTGTTCAAAGTGAGTTTTCAGTCAAGTTTCAACCTGAAAGCATAGAAAGATGCATAAACTTGAAGTTACAGCTTGATTTCAGTGAGTTTTTCTCAAAATACAGGAGTTCTGCATGAAGTGTTCATTTTGGCCATCTCTCGCTGAGAAAACGGTATTTGTGACCTGTGACACAAAAAGGCCATAACTTTTGTTCAAAGTGAGTTTTCAGTCAAGTTTCAACCTGAAAGCATAGAAAGATGTATAAACTTGAAGTTACAGCTAGATTTCAGTGAGTTTTTCTCAAAATACAGGAGTTCTGCATGAAGTGTTCATTTTGGCCTTCTCTCGCTGAGAAAACACTATTTGTGACCTGCGACACAAAATAGCCATAGCTTTTTTTCAAAGTGAGTTTTCAGTCAAGTTTCAACTTGAAAGCATAGAAAGATGCATAACTTTGAAGTTACAGCTTGATTTCAGTGAGTTTTTCTCAAAATACAGGAGTTCTGCATGAAGTGTTCATTTTGGCCTTCTCTCATTGAGAAAACACTATTTGTGACCTGCGACACAAAAATGCCATAACTTTTCTTCAAAGTGAGTTTTCAGTCAAGTTTCAACCTGAAAGCATCGAAAGATGCATAAACTTGAAGTTACAGGTGGATTTCAGTGAGTTTTCATCAAAATACAGGAGTTCTGCATGAAGTGTTCATTTTGGCCTTCTCTCGCTGTGAAAACGCTATTTGTGACCTGCGACACAAAACAGCCATAACTTTTGTTCAAAGTGAGTTTTCAGTCAAGTTTCAGCCTGAAAGCATAGAAAGATGCATAAACTTGAAGTTACAGGTGGATTTCAGTGAGTTTTCATCAAAATACAGGAGTTCTGCATGAAGTGTTCATTTTGGCCTTCTCTCGCTGAGAAAACGCTATTTGTGACCTGTGACACAAAAAAGCCATAACTTTTGTTCAAAGTGAGTTTTCAGTCAAGTTTCAACCTTAAAGCATAGAAAGATGCATAAACTTGAAGTTACAGCTTGATTTCAGTGAGTTTTTTCTCAAAATACAGGAGTTCTGCATGAAGTGTTCATTTTGGCCTTCTCTCGCTGAGAAAACGCTATTTGTGACCTGTGACACAAAAAGGCCATAACTTTTGTTCAAAGTGAGTTTTCAGTCAAGTTTCAACCTGAAAGCATAGAAAGATGCATAACTTTGAAGTTACAGCTTGATTTCAGTGAGTTTTCATCAAAATACAGGAGTTCTGCATGAAGTGTTCATTTTGGCCTTCTCTCGCTGAGAAAACGCTATTTGTGACCTGTGACACAAAAAGGCCATAACTTTTGTTCAAAGTGAGTTTTCAGTCAAGTTTCAACCTGAAAGCATAGAAAGATTCATAAACTTGAAGTTACAGCTTAATTTCACTGAGTTTTTCTCAAAATACAGGAGTTCTGCATGAAGTGTTCATTTTGGCCTTCTCTCGCTGAGAAAACACTATTTGTGACCTGCGACACAAAATAGCCATAGCTTTTTTTCAAAGTGAGTTTTCAGTCAAGTTTCAACTTGAAAGCATAGAAAGATGCATAACTTTGAAGTTACAGCTTGATTTCAGTGAGTTTTCCTCAAAATACAGGAGTTATGCATGAAGTGTTCATTTTGGCCTTCTCTCATTGAGAAAACACTATTTGTGACCTGCGACACAAAAATGCCATAACTTTTCTTCAAAGTGAGTTTTCAGTCAAGTTTCAACCTGAAAGCATAGAAAGATGCATAAACTTGAAGTTACAGGTGGATTTCAGTGAGTTTTCATCAAAATACAGGAGTTCTGCATGAAGTGTTCATTTTGGCCTTCTCTCGCTGTGAAAACGCTATTTGTGATCTGCGACACAAAACAGCCATAACTTTTGTTCAAAGTGAGTTTTCAGTCAAGTTTCAGCCTGAAAGCATAGAAAGATGCATCAACTTGAAGTTACAGGTGGATTTCAGTGAGTTTTCATCAAAATACAGGAGTTCTGCATGAAGTGTTCATTTTGGCCTTCTCTCGCTGAGAAAACGCTATTTGTGACCTGTGACACAAAAAAGCCATAACTTTTGTTCAAAGTGAGTTTTCAGTCAAGTTTCAACCTGAAAGCATAGAAAGATGCATAAACTTGAAGTTACAGCTTGATTTCAGTGAGTTTTTTCTCAAAATACAGGAGTTCTGCATGAAGTGTTCATTTTGGCCTTCTCTCGCTGAGAAAACGCTATTTGTGACCTGTGACACAAAAATGCCATAACTTTTGTTCAAAGTGAGTTTTCAGTCAAGTTTCAACCTGAAAGCATAGAAAGATGCATAAACTTGAATTTACAGCCTGATTTCAGTTAGTTTTTCTCAAAATACAGGAGTTCTGCATGAAGTGTTCATTTTGGCCTTCTCTCGCTGAGAAAACACTATTTGTGACCTGTGACACAAAAAGGCCATAACTTTTGTTCAAAGTGAGTTTTCAGTCAAGTTTCAACCTGAAAGCATAGAAGGATGCATAACTTTGAAGTTACAGCTTGATTTCAGTGAGTTTTCATCAAAATACAGGAGTTCTGCATGAAGTGTTCATTTTGGCCTTCTCTCGCTGAGAAAACGCTATTTGTGACCTGTGACACAAAAAGGCCATAACTTTTGTTCAAAGTGAGTTTTCAGTCAAGTTTCAACCTGAAAGCATAGAAAGATTCATAAACTTGAAGTTACAGCTTAATTTCACTGAGTTTTTCTCAAAATACAGGAGTTCTGCATGAAGTGTTCATTTTGGCCTTCTCTCGCTGAGAAAACACTATTTGTGACCTGCGACACAAAAAAGCCATAACTTTTGTTCAAAGTGAGTTTTCAGTCAAGTTTCAACCTGAAAGCATAGAAAGATGCATAAACTTGAAGTTACAGCCTGATTTCAGTGAGTTTTTCTCAAAATACAGGAGTTCTGCATGAAGTGTTCATTTTTGCCTTCTCTCGTTGAGAAAACACTATTTGTGACCTGCGACACAAAACCGCCATAACTTTTGTTCAAAGTGAGTTTTCAGTCAAGTTTCAACCTGAAAGCATAGAAAGATGCATAACTTTGAAGTTACAGCTTGATTTCAGTGAGTTTTCATCAAAATACAGGAGTTCTGCATGAAGTGTTCATTTTGGCCTTCTCTCGCTGAGAAAACACTATTTGTGACCTGCGACACAAAATAGCCATAACTTTTGTTCAAAGTGAGTTTTCAGTCAAGTTTCAACCTGAAAGCATAGAAAGACTCATAAACTTGAAGTTACAGCTTGATTTCACTGAGTTTTTCTCAAATACAGGAGTTCTGCATGAAGTGTTCATTTTGGCCTTCTCTCGCTGAGAAAACACTATTTGTGACCTGCGACACAAAATAGCCATAACTTTTGTTCAAAGTGAGTTTTCAGTGAAGTTTCAACCTGAAAGCATAGAAAGATGCATAAACTTGATTTTACAGCCTGATTTCAGTGAGTTTTTCTCAAAATACAGGAGTTCTGCATGAAGTGTTCATTTTTGCCTTCTCTCGCTGAGAAAACACTATTTGTGACCTGCGACACAAAACCGCCATAACTTTTGTTCAAAGTGAGTTTTCAGTCAAGTTTCAACCTGAAAGCATAGAAAGATGCATAAACTTGAAGTTACAGCTTGATTTCAGTGAGTTTTTCTCAAAATACAGGAGTTCTGCATGAAGTGTTCATTTTGGCCTTCTCTCGCTGAGAAAACACTATTTGTGACCTGCGACACAAAACAGCCATATTTTTTGTTCAAAGTGAGTTTTCAGTCAAGTTTCAACCTGAAAGCATAGAAAGATGCATAAACTTGAAGTTACAGGTGGATTTCAGTGAGTTTTCATCAAAATACAGGAGTTCTGCATGAAGTGTTCATTTTTTGCCTTCTCTCGCTGAGAAAACGCTATTTGTGACCTGTGAAACAAAACAGACATAACTTTTGTTCAAAGTGAGTTTTCAGTCAAGTTTCAACCTGAAAGCATAGAAAGATGCATAAACTTGAAGTTACAGCCTGATTTCAGTGAGTTTTTCTCAAAATACAGGAGTTATGCATGAAGTGTTCATTTTGGCCTTCTCTCGCTGAGAAAAAAATATTTGTGACCTGTGATACAAAAATGCCATAACTTTTCTTCAAAGTGAGTTTTCAGTCAAGTTTCAACCTGAAAGCATCGAAAGATGCATAAACTTGAAGTTACAGGTGGATTTCAGTGAGTTTTCATCAAAATACAGG